>NC_052146.1:102712695-102994011 GCF_902713615.1 Scyliorhinus canicula | reverse complement strand
AGTCCCACCGGCGTTATTCGGTGGGGGTGGTCCTCGGGGGGGGGGGGGGGGCACGGGGGGAATCTGACCCCAGGGGGAGCCCCACGGTTGCCTGGCCCGCCATCGAGGCCCAGCGATCTGCATGCAGACTTGTCCCATGGGGGCACCTCTTCCTTTCGCTCTGGCCCATTTAGGGCTCCGCCTTGGCCAACGCGGAGAAGACAAACCCACCGCCATGCGCCAAAGTACGCCGGCCTGTCTGCCCATGCGCGGAACCTCACTGGCGATTCCGCGCATGCGCGAGATCACACCGACTCTTCGGCGCCGGCGCCAACCCCTCCAAGCATCCACCTCGCTGGAGCGGTTGCCGCCGGTTCCTCCGCTGGCGTGTGGACTTCGTCCCCAGAAGGGTGAATCCCGGCCTTGTAACTGCTGCTGTAAACCAGAGTCCTTTGCTGAGAAAATGTCCTTTTAAAAGGTTCAGCATCTAAGTCCAGCTGCTGTTGGAAAATCATATTTTATTGAAAACATCTTCATAACAGGAGGGAATGCCAGAGCTTAGGACCCAAGCAATTGAAGACTTGACTGCCAAATGTTGAGAAAGCACAATTGAGCTGACCAAAATTCAGTCGTTCTGAATTTTGGCCCCTAAAGGTGCAGAGAAATCCTCACCTTTGGGGCGGCCCGACGCCGGAGTGGTTCACGCCACTCCATCCCGCCGGGACCCCCCGCCCCGCCAGGTAGGGGAGAATCCGGCCCAGATTAGAGCTAACAGAATGGTGGGGCAGGCTTAAAGGGCTGAATGGTCTACTCCTGTTCCGAAGTGTCTTTGCACTTCGTGCTGGTGAGACGAGAATCACTGGGATAGAAAATCCAGGGCTCGGCTATCCACGGGCCATTCAACCAAGAGATTTATCACAGTCAAGTCATCATTCACCAAGCACTCCTCAGTACTGGATGGTATTGAATCCCAATACAGTAAACCCTCCACACTGACCACCCCCCCACTCACCCCCCAAATACCTGTGGTTTGGTGTGGTGGCTGGAGTGAGAGGGTGTGAGACAGTGTCCAGCACTGCCGTACTCTGCCAAGAGCCATGCAGCTGGCCAGGGGGTCTTCTGCCAGGGTTGGGGGTGTAGTGGGGGGTGGCCGGGAGGTGGTCTGTGAGGTCGGAGTGGACGGGCACACGGTCCAACACAACCAGCATCATCTTTTCCTGCGTGATCAGTGCGTGTGTGGGGGGTGTAGGCGTACGCACAGCTGCAGCTTGTCAGTCCTGTGCATGTCCAGCACAGACCCGGCAATTCTCCCAATATTTCTCGCACACTCTGCGGGTGTTTCATGCGGCGCCAGTGCCAGCACCTCACCGGTAGCGGAATCGGTGCGGGTGTGGCACCGATTCGTCCGTCGTGAAACACCACAGATCCTCCATTGGTGTTAGCACTTCGACGCAGGGGCGGAGAATCCAGCCCACTGTGTCTGCAAGCTTTCTTTGCTACATAATCTCTTGGAAGCTTTTGATTGCACTGAAGGCTTTGCAAAATGTAACAGTTTTCGCCTTGTTGCTTTCGCTTTCAGCACTTCAATAGATTGTGGAAATAACAGGATTATAGAAGGTCATGGGATGATTGTGGTTGGAAGGCTTGCAAAAAATGTATCAGTGAGGAGGTAATTAGGGATTGCACAACAGGAATTCAAAGCTAAAATGATTTGCTTAGTAAGGATGAATATAATAGGCATAAGTAATTATTAGACTTTCCACTTCCATTCACTACAACATTCACTTGCCAGGGAGTAGTCCCAGTTTGTGCACAAAACACCCCACAGCCCACTTTATTTCCTGACTTGTGATTTGACAGTAACCCTGATATCTCTTTGAAGCGATTATGTTTTGTAGTTTGAGGCACAAAGTGTACTTTAATTCGTGAGCCCATATCAGTGCTTTCCACAGAAAACTAGATGATTTCATGGATTACGAAAACACATGTAAAAAATCTGAGAACATTAATATAAAAATTAGAACATAAGAACATAAGAACTAGGAGCAGGAGTAGGCCATCTGGCCCCTCGAGCCTGCTCTACCATTCAATAAGATCATGGCTGATCTTTTTGTGAACTCAGCTCCACTTACCTGCCTGAACACCATAATCTTTTATTCCTTTACTGTTAGCACTGCTGCCTACGCGCTGAGGACCCAGGTTCGATCCTGGCCCCAGGTCACTGTCCATGTGGAGTTTGCATATTCTCTCTGCGTCTGCGTGGCTTTCACCCTCACAACCCAAAGATGTGCACTGTAGGTGGATTGGCCATGCTAAATTGTCCCTTAATTGGTAAAAAAATAATAATTGGGTACCCTGAATTTTTATAAAAAATAAATCTACCTTTGCTTGAAAAACATTTAACGAGGTAGCCTCAACTGCTTCACTGGGCAGTGAATTCCACAGATTCACAACCCTTTGGGTGAAGTCATTCCTCCTGAATTCAGTCCTAAATCTGCTCCCCATTACTGGAATGAGGTTTTTCTCTGACAACAGTCTGTTTAATGGAGATTAGCAGAAAATGCATTGCCTGCTTTGTTCAGATTTATTTGACATGCACTTTGAAATCCAGGGCTGGATGTAACGGTGTTCCGTGGGTGAAGGAGGTAGAATGAAAAGTCATCATAGAGATTTACAGCACAAAATGAGGCTCTTCGGCCCATCGTGTCGGTGCCAGCCATCAAACACCTCTCTATTTTAATCACAGTTGCAAACACTTGGTCCGTAGCCTTGTATGCATTTTGAAATGACAAAAATGAAAATCGCTTATTGTCACGAGTAGGCTTCAAATGAAGTTACTGTGAAAAGCCCCTAGTCGCCATATTCCGGCGCCTGTTCGGGGAGGCTGTTACGGGAATCGAACCGTGCTGCTGGCCTGCTTGGTCTGCCTTCAAAGCCAGCGATTTAGCTCTGTGCTAAAAAGTGCTTATCTATATGAGTTGTTGTGAGGGTTTGCTGCCTCTACTGCCCTTTCAGGCAGTGAGTTCCAGATTCCCACCACCCCCTGGGTGAAAAAGCTTTGCCTCAAATCCCCTCCTGCCCCTTACCTTAAACCTATGTCCCCTGTTTATTGACCCTCTCCCAAGGGGAAAAGTTCCTTCCTATCTACCCTATCTTCACTCAAATCTGCTGCTCGATGCAGCCATGGTCCTTGATGATAGGCTTGATTTGCGAATGCAAAACACACACATCTGTATCTTTAAGAAAGAAAAAGGAACAGTGCCAGGCACGTTCGAGTGAGTGCGCATGTGCTGCCAGTGTGCCAATCCTACCCTCAAATTCCCATGTAAATTGTTTAGCCACAAACTGCAACCTGTGGCACATCCAGAGTAGCTCCAGCAGATGTTAGGAAAGGCTCAGTGAAAATGCAGTGGTTTTTCAACCGACTGCATGGAATGCTCTTCAACTTTCAGGGGTCTCTGATGGGGGGGGGGGGGGGGGGGGGGCGTGCTCTGATGGGGGAGTCTGACAGGCGGGGATCTTTGTTGAGGGTCTCTGTTGCGAGTCTGATGGGGGTGGGGCAGGTGGCGTGGTCTGATGGGGGAGTCTGATGGGGGGGTCTCTGTTGAGGGTCTCTGTTGCGAGTCTGATGGGAGTGGGGGGGGGGGGACAGGATTGTGTTGGGGGGGTATATAGCTTGCTGCCACTGGGGACGGGGGACTGGAGCATTGGCTTGATTCTCTGCTGGATTGGGAACCGGCAGCCTGCGGCAGAAAATCCACCCCTGGTTAGCATAAATGCTTCACAGCTCCAGGGTCCCAGGTTCGATTCCCGGCTGGGTCACTGTCTGTGTGGAGTCTGCACGTCCTCCCCGTGTGTGCGTGGGTTTCCTCTGGGTGCTCCGGTTTCCTCCCACAGTCCAAAGATGTGCGGGTTAGGTGGATTGGCCATGATAAATTGCCCGTAGTGTCCTAAAAAGTAAGGTTAAGGGGGGGGGGGGGGGGTGGGGTGCTGTTGGGTTACGGGTATAGGGTGGGTTTGAGTAGGGTGATCATTGCTCGGCACAACATCGAGGGCCGAAGGGCCTGTTCTGTGCTGTACTGTTCTATGTTCTATCCCTGGTGTGACCTGAAGGGCCATGGAAAAGAGTTCAGATAGGATATGCTGGACCATTCGAAGGATGAAATGTAAACTCTATATTGCCTGACGTTGCCCTTATAAAGACAATGTCCTTGGAGAGAACAGTGGAAAGACTGGGTGAGATTTTTGCAAGATTTCGTTACCCTGAACAACTTGTTAGCGACAATGGGCCACAGTTCATTTCACAAGAATTCACTAATTACCTAAAGGAGAACGGAATCCAACACATCCTATCTGCTCCTTATCATCCTGCCACAAATAGGCTGGCTGAAAGGTTTGTTCAGACAATGAAGCATTCATTGAAGATAAATCAACAAGGATCATTGTCTAAATGACTCAGCAAATTCCTGTGATATACAGGAATACAACTCAAAATTCTCTGACATTATTCATGGTAAAACGTCAGTTACGCACAGCGTTTGATTTGCTGAAGCCGCCTCAGACAAGATAAATTGTCGAGAGGAAGCAGCAAAGTCAGGTTTTGCAATGTGGGAACAGAGTTAAACAACATGTTTTTCAGAAAGGTCAGGAAGTATTGACAAGGAACTATACCACCAGGCAGAAGTGGATACCTGCCTTCATCTTGGCACAGAGAGACCGGCGTCCTCCAACATTCAAACTCGGGATTATGTAGTGTGGAGAAGACACACTGATTAACTTTAGCATTTAGAACTAGAATGCCAGAGACAGTCATCAGAGACTGCAACAAGCTGTGCCAAGTGAAGGTCTAGACATCCCTGAGACCCTGACAATACCAGAAACAACTGTGGAAGACCCAGGATTGGATTGGATTTGTTTATTGTCACGTGTACCGAGGTATAGTGTTTTTCTGCAAGTAGTTCAACAGATCATCATAGTATATGGGAAGAAAGGGGAATGAAAGAAAATACATAATAGGGCAACACAAGATATACAATGTAACTACATAAGCATTGGCATCGGATGAAGCATACAGGGTGTAGTGTTAATGAGGTCAGTCAATAAGAAGGTCATTTAGGAGTCTGGGGACAGTGGGGAAGAAGCTGTTTTTGAGTCTGTTTGTGCGTGTTCTCAGACTTCTGTATCTCCTGCCTGATGGATAAGTTGGAAGAGTGAGTAAGCCGGTCTATCATTACAGCCTGTTGAGTAAACACATTTCCAATACAGCTCTTGTTTGTTTGTACCTTTGTGGCCGGCAAGCCTACCTTTAAAAATACCTTAGCACTCTTCAAAAGTACTTTATTGGCTGTAAAGCACTTTGAAACATCCTGAGGTCACTATGTAAATACAAATCTGTCTGTACCCCAGTACTTCAACACCCAGTCAACCTGCAAACACAATGTCAACCCCGCTTGAGCTAACAATGGACAACGTCAACGTCCAAACAAAACCAAAAACACCAGAGGTTACAGCCAACACGAAAGAGCAATTGCTTGAAGTTCGCTGACAACCACACAGAAATCAACGTCCTCTGAAACGTCTAACTTATTGACTGTTGTGTTTATTAATTGTTCATGTTGCATACTTTGATTGTTAATGTTATATTGTGTTTCATTGCGGGAACCTTTAATGTAAAGGGGGAGGAAAATGTTGTCTATTCATGTTTGTTCTTAGTTGGAACAAGGTCTCTTTAAGAGTCTGATTACGCGATGTATTGATGATGTCATCAGCCATTTACAAAAGGGCAGTCTATCATTACAGCCTCTTGAGGAAACACATTTCCAATACAGCTCTTGTTTGTACCTTTATGGTCGGCAAGCCTACCTTTAAAAATACCACAGTACTCTTCAAAAGTACTTTATTGGCTGTAAAGCACTTTGAAACATCCTGAGGTCATTATGTAAATGCAAATCTGTTCTGTCTTCATTTCAATTTTATCCTTGGGACTTCATATTCTTTGCGCTGCATTCCTTGAATTTACATCTGTTACTTTGTAGTTGTGCTTCCCCAGACATAAACAAAGACGATTATTGTGCATTTTTGATGTCTATTAATGGACCTTTAATCCAGTGTTCTTCAATTTTTTTTTCCGGGGACCGATTTTTACCAACCGGCCAATCTTCGGAACCCAACCCGGCCGACATTCGCAACCCACGCCGGCCGACCTTCGCGACCCATGCCGGCCGACCTTCGCGACCCACGCCGGCTGACCTGTGCAACCCACCATTTTCTCTTACCCTGTTTGCCGCTGACAAAAATGGAGGAAATGGTTTGGGGTCCCTTTGACCCTCGTATGTGCTCCTCCAATGGAATCTGTTGGATGAAGATGAAAATGAAAAAAAATGGTGTCAGAAAGTATGGAGTCTCCATCTGTCCAAAGTTCTGAATTTTTTTCCTGTAAAATTTTATCAAATAAACCCCCCCCGTACTTGTAAAAAAAAATGAATAAAATAAATGAATAAATGAATAAAAACCACTACAGAACTTGTAAAACAAAATACTGCAACCGTTTTAAAAAATAGCGGCCGCACTGCGCATGCGTGCCCGATTATCGAGCGCATATGCGCAATGCGGCCAGATTTTTTTTTTAACATGTTCGCGCCCACTTGCAGCCTGCGTTATGAAAAGCCGGCTGCTGCGCGGGGATTTGCGCGATCGGGAGTGCCGCGGACAATGGCTCCGCAACCCTCCTGACACCCGCCCGTGACCCACGACTTTGAAGAACACTGCTTTAATCCTTCAAGAAGCCTTAAGCTTTAATATCAAATCTGCATCACAGATACTTCAGTTCTTATTCTAATCTTTCAAACACAAGGGAATAGCAGACTAGCGCTGAAACCTTTGGATTCTCAGCAACGAACCTGTGCAACTTTACATCTCCAAAGCTAATTGGAAATCTTACTTTGAACAAATGTAATTAGAGTCTGAGCAGGGATCTCGTTCGGGAAGCCCAATATTTATAGTTGCACATTTAATTGACACCCATCTTCGATTTTCTAAAGATGTCATCTTATTGCATGCATTTTAGTTCCAATTTTTACAAAGAATCTTGTGCTCTATGAGTACACCTCATTGGAATGGTGCTCTTTAGTCTCAAACTAATCAAGTGCAGTAAAATATTTTTTCCCAATTTTTAAAAAATAAATTTTGAGTACACAATTCTTTTTTTCGAATTAAGGGGCAATTTAGCATGGCAAATCCACCTACCCTACATACCTTTGGGTTGTGGGGGTGAGACCCACGCAGACATGGGGAGAATGTGCAAACTCCACATGGACAGTGACCCGGGGCCAGGATTGAACCTGGGTCCTCAGCTCCGTAAGGCAGCAGGCTTTGCCACCGTGCAAAGTCTGCTAACTTTGCCACCGTGCTGTAGTTGTTTCCAATTTAAATAGAAATGTGAGACACAGAACTATTAGAAAACAGTCATTGGTCTGTGCTTAGCCAGCAATGAGATTGTTGCATTTGGCCTTTGCGTTCAAACTGAAGGAAGGGAAACAGAATTTGCTGTCCAGTGACTCCATCTGGACAGGATGTAACAGATGAAGAAAAGACGACTGCATTTGCCTATAAAGGTCTGCAGGAGGAATAGTGTGCTGTCACTTGGGCCCTGAAATCCTGGCGCTGGAATTTAGAGGTTGAGATGAATGTTGGTGGGAATCCAAGAGTGACATAGTTCCCCCTCCCCCCGAAACGGTTCCATCCTAAATCTTGGCAATTTGGGGGGGTGGGATGATAATCTAGCCACCCAATAAACAGTGGGAGTACTACAGTTGAATGTAGCCGAGGAATATGCATCATTGAGTTCCTGGTATCGATTGTTGTTGATGTGTGGGGCATCCCCAGGCTGGTTTCACATTGCAATTAGAAACACTCTCGGTTGATATATTGCATGAATTGCCTTCTCAAAAATTTTTATTTTGTCTCCTCAAGCTGCCTTAGAGCGATTAGAACAGTAAATAGAAAATCCTGAGAGGATCTTTGGATTAAAAAGCTATCTTTAGCTTTTCAAGATCATACAGTGCTTGGGCCAGCAGCTAAAATGCTCAGTTTTTACACATTAGGAGGTAATGCGATGCTGGTCATATTGAAGTTATATCAGGCTGCATAAATTGACATTTCATAATAAGCTGCAGCATCCACCATAATGACATTAACCTAGATTAATTTCACAACACAAGACGTTGCCCCATTACTCGGAAAGTGTAGCCACCGAGGTTGGCCATTCCCTAAATACAAAATGGAGGAACGCAAAGCATACAGGTTAAAATGGACAATGTTTGCAGCACCAGCAGGCTGCACCAAGCAGGTGTGGATTCTGTCTGCTAAGAAAGCAGACAGCACCGAAACGAACATTCCACATACTAATGAAGCAATCTCCGGGATAGTTAGCATATTAATGGAACAATTCCAGAGACAATGGACACAAATGGGGAAGTAACTGCAACATTGTATAGGATACCATACACCCCGGCACCAGCAAGGTTCGGAAACAAAGAACCTGAAAGCCCGCCCAGTAGCTAAGGAACAGCCTCAGTATTGGGGGGGGGGGGGATTCAAACATATCGATTGGGAAGAGACCCAATCGATTCCGAGCAGGTAAAGGGGTCCGCCCAAAGGGGCGTGGATCCCTGGGACCTATAAAAGACAGGTCCCACACATAGTTCTTTCTTCTGAACCAGCCCTCCTTTCTGGACCAGCATTTCGACCAGCTTTGCCAAGAAGGCCTTGAACGAGAGAGAGGAGATGTTTGGGGACAGCAGCCGCCAGCAATTAAGTGTCTCACCACGATCGGTACCAGAGATAGACACTCCTGACCCCTTTTAAACGATACCAACCTGAAGTCTGCAGACCAGAGCAGAGCAAGAGGCCTTGTTCCCTGATCCGGCAGTTCCTTCGAGATAAGTATTAGTTTATTTAGCGGTAGGAATAGTTTAATCCTTTTAGCGTGTGCATGGGTAGTTTTATAATTGTATTATAATAAACTCAGTTGTTTGAACTTACTAATTGGTGTATGGTTTTATTGCTTTGAACTTCACCTTGAAACTTGTGGCGGTATCTCAACGATACCTGGTGACTCCAGAGCTAAGTAAAGAAACAGAGCCAAATTGAGTGTTAAGCACACTCACCCAGAACGAGCAACAAAAGTTACTAACCCTTGTCCATTACGTTAAAAGATTCCAATAAGTGAGCAGCTTCCAATTTTTGTCTTGGAAAGACAAAGGCAGAAATGTTTATTTGTCACACCATAAAATATTCAAACATTGAATGAGAGACGGGTTGTATTTGGTAGTGACTCCTACCATGGTTAAATAGCACATTGATTTCAATAATCAAAGCTTGCATGTTATTGGACACTGGGAGATAGTGGAGGGTAACCAGAAGGCGTGACACCTTCCCACAAGGTGTCCCATCTTTGGGAAAAGGCACAGGGGTGGAAAAAGCCAAGAAATTTGGAGGGAAGAAAATATGAATGGGGAGAAAAATCCTATTTAATTTATAATCCCGGAAAGATTCTCTCAGTAGCCGAGAATAATTCTGCTTTAAACTAATAGGATTATCTCTTGTACAGAAAGGCCAAGTGGTCAGACGGGTTTATAAAGGATGACCTTGCATTACCAAGATCATCTCACAAGTCAGCAAGATAATTTAAGAAATAAGCTCTTAATATCACCACATCGGCATGGTTGCACAGTAGTTAGCGCTGTTGCTTCACAGCTCCAGGGTCCCAAGTTTGATTCC
Source organism: Scyliorhinus canicula (assembly GCF_902713615.1). NCBI lineage: Eukaryota > Metazoa > Chordata > Chondrichthyes > Carcharhiniformes > Scyliorhinidae > Scyliorhinus > Scyliorhinus canicula. The sequence continues at coordinate 102,984,252 of NC_052146.1, read as the reverse complement.
CGGCTTGGGTCACTGTCTGCGTGGAGCCTGCATGTTCTCCCCGTGTGTGCGTGGGTTTCCTCCGGGTGCTCCGGTTTCCTCCCACAGTCCAAAGACGTGCAGGTTGATGTGTTATCTGTGCTGGTCTAACATCGACTGCAACTGGATGCAGTAAAACGAGAAACAGGCTTCCGACACAGGGGATGGTCCAACACTGTTTTATTGAACCTCTTGATTGCTGTACATAATCTGCTGTGGGTTGACACTCTATTAACCTAACTGATAACCTCCTACTGGCTTGACCAGACTAGCTCTCTACCACATGACAGAGTGAAAGAGCGCGAGGAGAGCGGCGGGTACACAGTGAAAGAGCGCGAGGAGAGCGGCGGGGACACAGGGAAAGAGCGCGAGGAGAGTGGCAGGGACACAGTGAGAGCGAGGAGAGCGGCGGGGACACAGGGAAAGAGCGCGAGGAGAGCGGCAGGGACACAGTGAGAGCGAGGAGAGCGGCGGGGACACAGGTAAAGAGCGCGAGGAGAGCGGCGGGGACACAGTGAGAGCGAAGAGAGCGGCGGGGACACAGTGAAAGAGCGCGAGGAGAGCGGTGGGAACACAGTGAGAGCGAGGAGAGCGGTAGGGACACAGGGAAAGAGCGCGAGGAAAGCGGCGGGGACACAGTGAAAGAGCGCGAGGAGAGCGGTGGGAACACAGTGAGAGCGAGGAGAGCGGTGGGGACACAGTGAAAGAGAGCGAGGAGAGCGGTGGGGACACAGTGAAAGAGCGCGAGGAGAGCGGCGGGGACACAATGAGAGCGAGGAGAGCGGCGGGGACACAGTGAAAGAGCGCGAGGAGAGCGGCGGGGACACAGTGAAAGAGCGCGAGGAGAGCGGCGGGGACACAGTGAAAGAGCGCGAGGAGAGTGGCGGGGACACAGTGAAAGAGCGCGAGGAGAGTGGCGGGGACACAGGGAAAGAGCACGAGGAGAGCGGCGGGGACACAGTGAGAGCAAGGAGAGCAGTGGGGACACAGACACAGCGAAAGAGCGCGAGGAGAGCGGCGGGGACACAGTGAGAGAGCGGGAGGAGAGCGGCGGGGACACAGTGAGAGCGAGGAGAGCGGCGGGGACACAGTGAGAGCGAGGACAGCGGCGGGGGACACAGTGAAAGAGCGCGAGGAGAGCGGCGGGGACACAGTGAAAGAGCGCGAGGAGAGCGGCGGGGACACAGTGAGAGCGAGGAGAGCGGCGGGGACACAGTGAAAGAGCGCGAGGAGAGTGGCGGGGACACAGTGAGAGCGAGGAGAGCGGCGGGGGACACAGTGAGAGCGAGGAGAGCGGCGGGGACACAGTGAAAGAACACGAGGAGAGCGGTGGCGACACAGTGAAAGAACACGAGGAAAGCGGAGGGGACACAGGGAAAGAGTGCGAGGAAAGCGGAGGGGACACAGGGAAAGAGCGCGAGGAGAGTGGCGGGGACACAGTGAGAGCGAGGAGAGTGGCGGGGACACAGTGAAAGAACACGAGGAGAGCGGTGGGGACACAGTGAAAGAGCGCGAGGAAAGCGGAGGGGACACAGGGAAAGAGCGCGAGGAAAGCGGAGGGGACACAGGGAAAGAGCGCGAGGAGAGTGGTGGGGACACAGTGAGAGCGAGGAGAGTGGCGGGGACACAGTGAAAGAGCGCGAGGAGAGCGGCGGGGACACAGTGAAAGAGCGTGGAGAGTGGCGGGGACACAGTGAGAGCGAGGAGAGTGGCGGGGACATAGTGAAAGAGCGCGAGGAGAGCGGGGGGGACACAGTGAGAGCGTGGAGAGTGGCGGGGACACAGTGAAAGAACGCGAGGAGAGCTGCGGGGACACGGACACAGTGAAAGAGAGCGAGGAGAGCGGTGGGGACACAGTGAAAGAGAGCGAGGAGAGCGGCGGGGACACAGTGAAAGAGCGCGGGAGAGACTGATAGGGGAGATGGTGAGGGTGGATAGGAGATATGCGGAGGCTCCGGAGGAGGGATTGCTGGGGTAGAGGCGTAGCCTTCAGGCCAGGTTCGACCTATTGACTACCAGAAAGGCGGAAGCTCAGTGGAGGAAAGCACAGGGGGCGGTGTATGAATATAGGGAGAAGGCGAGTAGGATGCAGGCACACCAGCTCCGAAAGCGGGACGCAGCCAGGGAGATTGGGGGAGTGACGGATAGAGCTGGGAAGGTGGTGCGGAGGGGGGTAGATGTTAATAGGGTCTTCAGGGACTTCTATGCGGAACTGTACCAGTCGGAACCCCCGGTGGAGGGGGGTAGAATGGGGCACTTCTTGGACACGCTGCGATTTCCGAGGGTGGAGGAGGAGCAGGTGGAGGGACTAGGGGCGCCGATCGAGCTGGAGGAGGTGGTTAAAGGGATAGGGAGCATGCAGTCGGGGAAGGCGCCGAGGCCGGATGGGTTTCCGGCGGAATTTTATAAAAGGTATGTGGACCTGTTGGGCCCCCTGTCGGTCCAGACCTTTAACAAGGCAAGGGAGGGGGGGGGGGGGGGGGGGGGGGGGGTCTTTGCCCCCAACTATGTCACGGGCGCTGATTTCCTTGATCCTGCAGCGGGACAAGGACCCTCTGCAGTGCGGGTCATATAGGACGATTTCGCTGCTAAATGCCGACTACAAGCTGCTGGCGAAGATCCTAGCCACAAGAATAGTGGATTGTGTCCCGGGGGTCATTCATGAGGACCAGACGGGGTTTGTGAAGGGAAGGCAGTTGAATACGAACGTGCGAAGGCTCCTCAACATTATTATGATGCCGGCTGTGGAAGGGGAGGCGGAGATAGTGGTGGCATTAGATGCGGAGAAGGCCTTTGATAGGGTTGAGTGGGAGTATCTGTGGGAGGTGTTGGAGAGGTTTGGGTTTGGGGAGAGGTTTATCCGTTGGGTGAGGCTGCTCTACGAGGCCCCGATGGCGAGTGTAGCCACAAATAGGAGGAGGTCGGAGTACTTGCGGCTGTACCGGGGGACGAGACAGGGGTGCCCCCTGTCCCCCTTGCTCTTCACGTTGGCGATTGATCCCCTGGCGATGGCGTTGAGGGAGTCGGGGAACTGGAGGGGCCTGGTGCGGGGTGGGGAGGAGCATCGAGTGTCGCTTTATACGGACGACCTGTTGCTGTATGTGGCCGACACGGTGGGGGGGGATGCTGGAGGGGATGAGGATTCTTAGTGAATTCGGGGGTTTCTCTGGGTATAAGTTGAACCTGGGCAAGAGCGAGTTGTTCGTGGTGCATCCGGGGGATCAGGAGAAGGGGATTGGTAGGCTCCCACTGAAGCAGGCAGGGAAGAGCTTCAGGTACATAGGTGTCCAGGTGGCTGGGAGCTGGGGGGCCCTGCACAAGCTCAACCTCACAAGGTTGGTGGAGCAGATGGAGGAGGAGTTTAAGAGATGGGATATGTTACCGCTGTCACTGGCGGGGAGGGTGCAGTCCGTTAAGATGACGGTGCTCCCGAGGTTTTTGTTCCTTTTCCAGTGCCTCCCCATCCTTATCCCGAAGGCCTTTGTTAGGCGGGTCAACAGGAGTATTACGGGATTTGTGTGGGCGCATGGGACTCCGAGGGTGAGAAGAGTGTTCTTGGAACAGGGCAGGGATAGGGGGGGGCTGGCATTGCCCAACCTCTGTGGGTATTATTGGGCTGCCAACGCAGTGATGGTGCATTAGTGGGTAATGGACGAGGAAGGGACAGCATGGAAGAGGATGGAGGTGGCGTCATGTGTGGGCACGAGCCTGGAGGCGCTGGTAACGGCGCCGTTGCTGCTCCCTTCAACGAGGTTTACCTCGGGCCCGGTGGTGGCGGCTACCCTCAAAATATGGGGGCAATGGAGACGGCATAGGGGAGAAGTGGGGGGCTCGATGGAGGCCCCGATACGGGGGAACCATTGGTTTGTCCCAGGGAGCATTGATGGCGGATTTCTGGGCTGGCACAGGGTAGGGGTTAGGAGGTTGAGGGACCTGTTTGTGGAGGGGAGGTTCGCGAGCCTGTGTGAGTTAGAGGGGAAGTTTGGGCTCCCCCCGGGGAACATGTTTAGGTACCTGCAGGTGAGGGCATTTGCCAGGCGGCAGGTGGAGGGGTTCCCCTTGCTGCCCCCACGTGGGGTGTGGGACAGGGTGCTCTCGGGGGTGTGGGTTGGAGGAGGTAGGATTTCGGACATATACCGGGTGATGCAGGAGGTAGACGAGGCCTTGGTGGAGGAACTGAAGGGTAAATGGGAAGAGGAGCTGGGTGAGGAGATTGAGGAGGGGACGTGGGCGGATGCCCTGGGGAGAGTGAATTCCTCCTCTTCCTGTGTGAGGCTTAGCCTCATACAGTTCAAGGTGCTGCATAGGGCCCACATGACTGGGTCGAGGATGAGCAGGTTTTTCGGGGGAGAGGACAGGTGTGCCAGGTGCTCGGGGAGCCCAGCGAACCACGCCCATATGTTTTGGGCGTGCCCAGCGTTGGGGGAGTTTTGGAAGGGGGTAGCAAAGATGGTGTCGAGAGTGGTGGGATCCAGGGTCAAGCCAGGCTGGGGACTCGCAATTTTTAGGGTTGCAGTGGAGCCGGGAGTGCAGGAGGCAAAAGAGGCCGGTGTTCTGGCCTTTGCGTCCCTCGTAGCCCGGCGGAGGATCTTTCTCCAATGGAAGGATGCGAGGCCCCCAAGTGTGGAGGCCTGGATCAATGATATGGCGGGGTTCATCAAATTGGAGAAGGTGAAATTTGTCCTGAGGGATCAGTACAGGGGTTCTTTAGACGGTGGCAGCCTTTCCTGGACTTCCTGGCGGAACGGTAGGGAAATAGGCCGGCAGCAGCAGCAACCCCGAGGGGGGTGGTGTTTGGTTCAGTGGGAGGGAGAATTGTGTACATGGGTTTGTGGGATGTGGCGGGTGTTATCTCTTTCCCTTTTGTTGTTGGGTGTTCTTTTGTTTTTTTCTTTTGTTTGTAGTAGCTTTTGAAGTTGGGTGGGTATTGTTCTTGGGTTGTTACCGCGGTTGTTTTGTTAATATTGTTTTGATGTTTATATTTTGTAAAAATTTCAATAAAAATTATTTTTAGAAAAAGAAGGCAAATGGAATTTTGGCCTTCATTGCTAGAGGGATGGAGTTTAAGACTAGGGAGGTTATGCTGCAATTGTATAAGGTGTTAGTGAGGCCACACCTGGAGTATTGTGTTCAGTTTTGGTCTCCTTACTTGAGAAAGGACGTACTGGCACTGGAGGGTGTGCAGAGGAGATTCATTAGGTTAAACCCAGAGCTGAAGGGGTTGGATTACGAGGAGAGGTTGAGTAGACTGGTACTCTACTCGTTGGAATTTAGAAGGATGAGGGGGGATCTTATAGAAACATATAAAATTATGAAGGGAATAGATAGGATAGATGCGGGCAGGTTGTTTCCACTGGCGGGTGAAAGCAGAACTAGGGGGCATAACCTCAAAATAAGGGGAAGTAGATTTAGGACTGAGTTTAGGAGGAACCTCCTTGCCCAGTGAAGCAGTAGAGGCTCCTTCATTAAATGTTTTTAAGATAAAGATAGATAGTTTTTTGAAGAATAAAGGGATTAAGGGTTATGGTGTTCGGGCCGGAAAGTGGAGCTGAGTCCACAAAAGATCAGCCATGATCTCATTGAATGGCAGAGCAGGCTCGAGGGGCCAGATGGCCGACTCCTGCTCCTAGTTCTTATGTTCTTATGGACCGTTGTCACTCATTACCGTGAGTGGTATCCCATACCTGGCAAATGTCTCTTTGTAGGCTATGATGACGGACTAGGACGTGAGGGCCCATAGTTTCACCACTACCGGGAAGCTGGTGAAGTACGTAATCACGCCCATTGGCGTGAAAGAGGTTTATCCCCACCTTGGACCACGGAGAGGTCACGATCTCGTGCTGTTGCAGCGTTCCCTTGGGCTGGGCTGGTTGAAACTTATGGCATGTTGCGCAGTTGAGGACCGTGTCGGCAATGTCCTGGCTAATGCCAGCCAGTAAACTATCTGCCGAGCTCTGCGTCGACATTTCCCGACCCCAAGGTGACCCTCATGGATCTGTCTGAGCACCATGGTTTGCATGTTTTGGGGTATGACGATTCTATCTCGTTTAAGAAGGGTCCCCTCAACAACTGTCAGCTCGTCCTTCACGTTGAAGAACTGGGGGCACTGCCCCTTTTACCAGCCATGGGCGAGGTGCTTCATCATACGCTGCAGTAGGAGGTCTTTGGCAGTTTCTTCGCATATTTGTATAACTTGTTCATCAGTGGCTGGGAGGTTGCTGTCACACAACTACACCCTTGCCTCAATGTGGCGAATGAAGTTGCCCTGTTCACACGGCGTGGTGACGGATTGGAATAGGGCAATCACGACGATCAGCTCCTTACCCGGCGTGTAGACGAGTTTGAAGTCATATCGGCGGAGACGAAGAAGAATTCGCTGCAGCTGAGGTGTCATGTCATTTAAATCCTTTTGGATTATGTGGATTAAAGGTCTGTTTCCACCGTGAACTTTGGCAGGCCGTATACGTTGTCATGAAACTTGACTATTCCTGTCAGGAGACCCAAGACTCCTTTTCAATCTGGGCATACCGTTGTTCGGTCGGAGTCATGGCCCTGGAGGCGTATGCCACTGGAGCCCAGGACGAGGAGTCGTCTCGCTGGAGGAGCACCGCCCCAATGCCATCCTGGCTTGCGTCTGTGGATATCTTGGTATCCTTGGTTGGGTCAAAGAAAGCCAGCACTGGGGCTGTGGTGAGCTTCGCCTTCAGCTCAAGCCACTCCGCTTGATGTGCGGGAAGCCACTGGAACACTGTCGGCTTTTTTACGAGATGCCGGGGGGCTGTGGCGTGGGATGCCATGTTGGGAATGAATTTCCCGAGAAAATTCACTATCCCGAGGAAACGGAGGACAGCTTTTTTGTCCTCTGGGATCGTCCTGGCATTGATTGCCAGCACCTTGTCAGCGTCAGGTTGCACACCCTGCTGTGAAATGTGGTCACCCAGAAACTTGATAGCGGACCTACCAAATGAGCATTTGGCCCTGTTGAGCTGGAGGCCGTTTTCATGAATCCGCTGGAAAATTTGTTTGAGGCGAGCGATGTGATCCTCGGGCGTCGTGGGCCAGATGATCACATCGTCCACATAGGCTCGCATTCCTTCGATGCCCTCCATCATTTGCTCCATTATGCGATGAAATACTTCGGAAGCTGATATGATACCAAAAGGCATGCGGTTGTAGCAATACCTGCCGAACGGAGTGTTAAACTTGCACAGATTCCGACTGGACTCGTCCAGCTGTATCTGCCAGAACCCACGGGAGGCGTCCAGCGATGGCGAAGACAAGACGAAGTTCAAGATGGTTCTGCTGAAATTCGACAACCACTGCGACACTGAGGTGAATGAGAGCTTTGAACGGTACATCTTCCAACAGCGGCTTCAGGGTATTTGGCATGAGCCATATCACAGGTTAACTCTTCACGTTTTGGGATCGGGTAGTGCTCGCGCATGATGTTGCGATTCAGGTCTTTGGGATCAATGCAAATGCGGAGTTCACCAGAGGGCTTCTTGACGCACACCATGGAGCTGACCCAGTCTGTTGGTTCCGTGACCTTTGAGATGCGTTTTCAGACGATCCTTGAGAGGATCCGGCACCCAGCGCGGTTCATGGATGACTGGTGTGGCATTCGGCTTGAGCAATATCTTGTAACGATATGGGAGCGTGCCCATTCCATCAAACACATTGTGGTATTGCGTGAGAATGTCGCCTATCTCAGCCTGGAGATTTACATTGGGCGAGGCAGTCGCCGGTGTCGAGGACATGGCATGGACGCGCTGGACCAGATTTAGGAGTTCTCATGCGCGAGCACCGAGCAGGGATGCTTTGTCAGGCCGGACGATCTCGAATCACAACGTCACTTTGATTGCCATGTGAGATACACCTAGCTGACATGATCCACTGGCAGCTATGGCATTGCCATTGTAGTCAAGGAGCTGGCAGGCTGGTGGAAGAATGCTTGGTTGGTCTCAGATGCTGTCGATGTCCGACTGTGATATGAGGTTTGCAGATGCACCAGTGTCCAATTTAAATTGGATGTGAGACTGGTTAACCGTGATGACAGCACACCACTCGTCGTCAGGATCCACAGTGAGGATTGAAAGGTGGTTTGCAGGCACAGTGGAGGCCAGCTCGCACGTGGTGATTATGTGCACCCGATATGGAGACTCGAGGCAGTCAGCATCGGGGTCCGTTGGGCTTTTGGGATCCGAATCCTGCATGCCTTGTTTTACGCAGCGGACACGTCTGCGCTGCAGCTGGGATTGCTGGCTGTCGGTGGAGTAGACCTGCATAAGGCCGCATAATGCCCATCCTTTCCACAGTGTAGACATCGCCTTCCTTTGGCTGGACATTGCCGCTTTAAATGGGCGGAGCCACAATTTGGACACGTCATGATGCTGACGTCAGCACATTCTGTGCGCCATCGCGCATGCGCAATGCGGTCGGCCGACTTTCGCACATGCGCTTCGGGGTCTTCGGCCTCGTCGTCCACCCGGCCATGGCGTGCATGTGTAGGGACCCTGGAAAAGTGCGTAAAACGGACGCTCTCCTCGATGCTCAGGCCTTGCATTTTTGCGATGGCCTGCACGCTTTCTGCCTCGTGGGAGACTAGTTTTGCATTTTCTGCTGCCCTGATGCGGGAGCAACGATTCCTGGCATGCTCATGGACAAGGCACGTTTCGATGGCAACGGAGATGATCAACTGTTTGATTTTGAGGAGCTGCTCCCGCAGGGAGTCGGACTGGACTCCGAAAACGATCTGATCCCGGATTATGGAATCAGCTGTCGAGTCATAATTACATGACTGCGCGAGGATGCGGAGATGGGTCAAGAAGGACTGAAAAGGTTCATCCTTACCCTGAAGCCTCTATTGGAAGATGTAACGTTCAAAGCTCTCATTCACCTCAATGTCGCAGTGGCTGTTGAATTTCAGCAGGACCGTCTTGAACTTCGTCTTGTCTTCGCCATCGGCAAACGTGAGCGAGTTATAGATGTGGATGGCGTGGTCCCCCGCAGTCGACAGGAACAGCGCGATCTTTCAGGCATCCGATGCTGCCTCGAGGTCGGAGGCCTCGATATACAGGAGGAACTTCTGTTTGAAGACTTTCCAGTTGGCGCCGAGGTTGTCGGAGATTCGGAGTTGCGGAGGAGGTTGGATCTTTTCCATGCCGCAGGATGGCTGCATGCTGGTCTTTGCAAATTCACTCGAGGTAGTTTTGTTAGAGTAAATAGCTCTCTGGTACCATGATGTGTTATCTGTGCTGGTCTAACATCGACTGCAACTGGATGCAGTAAAACAAAAAACAGGCTTCCGACACAGGAGATGGTCGAACACTGTTTTATTGAACCTGTTGATTGCTGTACATAATCTGCTGTGGGTTGACACTCTATTAACCTAACTGATAACCTCCTACTGGCTTGACCAGACTAGCTCTCTACCACATGGTGATGATGTTCATTGGCCTGTGCACTGCGATTTTCTCCCTAGCCGTGTCCTGTGAGAGAGAGAGAGCCTTAATGCCCTGTGGGCTTTATAGTGGTGATGTCCTGTCTGGTGATTGGTTGTTCTGTGTCGTGTATGTTCATTGGTTATCCTGTGGGTCAATCACTGCCTCTCTGCATCTCATGATATACATGAGTGAATATTATGACACAGGTTAGGTGGATTGGCCATGCTAAATTGCCCTTCGTGTCCAAAAAGGTTAGGTGGGGTTGCTGGGTTACGGGGATGGGGTGGAGGTGGGAGCTTAGGTAGGGCCGGTGAAGAGTCAATGGGCCGAATGGCCTCCTTCTGCACTGTAAATTCTATGATCTTGTTTTTCATGGCGGAGTATTCTTTATTGAATGATATCAGTTTCCATGAGGTTGTGAAGCTGCAATGATAAATTAATTAAGGAGCTCCAGTTGCATTGCTGGTGCTTGACATATCTTTAACAGGAAGCGACTTGTGCACCAAAACCCCTTCAGGTAATGACTAAAACACCAAGACATTATTTTGTTCATCTGAGCATTTACGGGTTCATTAAGGAAGATTGCAGTGTAGTATCAACATGACTGTAGCTCAGTGACCTTCCTGTCTGACAGGCTAGAGTTAACTCTTAGAAGCAGCAATATCTTTGTGAAAGTGTCTGGAAGCCATGGCTCTAAGGAGAGAGAACAATTATGCATATTTTGTCCTAGTGTACCAGTAAATATAGTGACAACTTGTACCTTCAGCATTTAATTAAGAATTTTCCCTCCAGGTAGTAAGTTTGTATATGTATCCACTGCTGTTCAATACATTAGCTTTCCATTACAATTAATCTAGTTTCTGGTCTCATTTACAACAAGGTCAGTTAGAACATAGAACAGAGAACATTACAGCGCAGTACAGGCCCTTCGGCCCACGATGTTGCACCGTCCTGTGAAACCCTTGTAAAGTCCCTCTACACTATTCCCTTATCGTCCATATGCCTATCCAATGACCATTTGAATGCGTTTAGTGTTGGTGAGTCCACTACTGTTGCAGGCAGGGCATTCCACGCCCTTACTACTCTCTGAGTAAAGAATCTACCTCTGACATCTGTCCTATATCTATCTCCCCTCAATTTAAAGCTATGTCCCCTCGTGCTAGCCATCACCATCCGAGAAAAAAGGCTCTTGATGTCCACCCTATCTAATCCTCTGATCATCTTGTATGCCTCAATTAAGTCCCCTCTTAACCTTCTTCTCTCTAACGAAAACAGCCTCAAGCCCTTCAGCCTTTCCTCATATGATCTTCCCTCCATACCAGGCAACATTCTTGTAAATCTCCTCTGTATCCTTTCCAATGCTTCCACATCCTTCCTATAATGTGGCGACCAGAACTGCACGCAATACTCCAAATGCGGCCGCACCAGAGTTTTGTACAACTGCAACATGACCTCATGGCTCCGAAACTCAATTCCTCTACCAATAAAAGCTAACACACCGTACGCCTTCTTAACAACCCTCTCAACCTGGGTGGCAACTTTCAGGGATTTATGGACATGGACACCGAGATCTCTCTGCTCGTCCACACTACCAAGAATCTTACCATTAGCCCAGTACTCTGCCTTCCTGTTATTCCTTCCAAAATGAATCGCCTCACACTTTTCTGCATTAAACTCCATTTGCCACCTGTCAGCCCAGCTCTGCAGCTTATCTATGTCTCTCTGTAACTTGTAACATCCTTCTGCACTGTCCACAACTCCACCGACTTTAGTGTCATCTGCAAATTTACTCACCCATCCTTCTACGCCCTCCTCCAGGTCATTTATAAAAATGACAAACAGCAACGGCCCCAAAACAGATCCTTGTGGCACACCACTAGTAACTGGACACCAGTCAGAGCATTTCCCATCAACCGCCACTCTTTGTCTTCTATCAGCTAGCCAATTTCTGATCCAAACTGCTAAATCACCCTGAATCCCATGCCTCTGTATTTTCTGCAATAGCCTACCATGGGGAACCTGATCAAACGCTTTACTGAAATCTATATACACCACATCAACTGCTTTACCCTCATCCACCTGTTTGGTCACCTTCTCGAAGAACTCAATGAGGTTTGTGAGGCATGACCTACCCTTCACAAAACCATGTTGACTATCTCTAATCAAATTATTCCTAGCCAGATGATTATACATCCTATCTCTTATAAACCTTTCCAAGACTTTTCCCACAACAGAAGTAAGGCTCACAGGTCTATAGTTACCGGGGTTATCTCTACTCCCCTTCTTGTACAAGGGGACAACATTTGCTATCCTCTAGTCCTCTGGCACTATTCCTGTAGACAAAGATGACTTAAAGATCAAAGCCAAAGGCTCAGCAATCTCCTCCCTAGCTTCCCAGAGAATCCTAGGATAAATCCCATCCGGCCCAGGGGACTTACCTATTTTCACACTTTCCAGAATCGCTAACACCTCCTCCTTATGAACCTCAAGCCCTTCTAGTCTAGTAGCCTGTATCTCAGTATTCTTCTTGACAACTTTGTCTTTTTCCTGTGTGAATACTGACGAAAAATACTCATTTAGCACCTCTCCTATCTCCTCGGACTCTACGCACAACTTCCCACTACTGTCCTTGACTGGCCCTACTCTTACCTTAGTCATCCTTTTATTCCTGACATACCTATAGAAAGCTTTAGGGTTATCCTTGATCCTACCTGCCAAAGACTTCTCATGTCCTCACTTGGCTCTTCTTAGCTCTCTCTTTAGAGCTTTCCTTGGCATAATGTTTCAAATCAAGTTGACTAAATACTTACTGTAACTTTCAAGTCTCTCCTGATAGCTCAACTTGCAGGAACTTCTATTAAAATGGGTATGGTCATTGGCTGGGTACATGATCATAGTTGGTGGTAATGCCCCTGGAGTAACTTGAAGACATTTGCTATCTCGGCTCAACAATAAAAAAAAAGTCATTTTGGAGAGTAACCGGTATCAGTGAAACTACATCCCAGCATGCATAGGTGAGTCCAAGGTAAAGGAAGAAAATTGGCAAGCTAAACAGATGTTTACATGTTGGAGCACGAGTTCAAGAAAATTCTGCCAGATTTTGAATGGACACCCAATGATTAGAGATTGAGAGATGTAAGAGTGAATGTCTACTCAAGGGGGAGTTTAAGATGGCCATTCTAGAAACAATTAAGGAGTTCCAGCCATAGTTGTCTGGGCTGCTGCAGACTGCTGGGCCAGCTGACTGCCTGGCATCAGAGAGGGCCACAGGTTGACAGGCTTGCTGGGAACAGGTGCATTGCCAATCTGAGAGGGGGCAACAAGTACCACTCCTATTGACCCAATGCCACCTTTGGAGCACTGAGGCTTAACATTCGCACTGCCATTTGTAAGAGTGGTGTGCCAGTCTGAGAAAGTGTCCCAAAACCCATGTCCACGATCTCCTGCAGGCTTCGTAAACTAGAGGAGATGCTGCAGCCCAAAAACCAAGATAGCAGCAGCCTGAGCCTCCAACGAAGCTGTCAGCAGAGGTTTCATCATTGTGGGGGACCCTTGCAGGGCCTCACAGAGATGGCCACTTTCCCCGTGTCTGGACGCATGGTCTTGATGTGGTCCATGAAGATAACACAGAAGTTGGAGCTTCTGCAGCACCTGCATTGTGCAGTGTTTCTGTTAACATTGACTGATTACTGCCAGAGTGCAGCTCCCCTATAGCAACAGCAGAAGGCTGCCTTTAAATGGTGCGAGCAACACACAAACCTGATGCAACAACAGAAAATGCTGGAAAAAAATCAGCAGGTCTGGCGGCATCTGTGGAGAGAGAAAATAAATGGCACAATTCAACTAAATGAGAACAAAGTCCCAGCACATGCAGCGGCCAGAAATACGTGGCCGAATAATGCCGCTCACGTTAAATAAGGGGTCTCAGCGGAGACACGCAGCTGAGTCCACACATAGCCCTATTTTCTACACTGAGGAGCTCCAGTGTCCCGATCTCTGAGGCCCCCGGCTCAACCACTGACCCCCACCTCAGCACACTATTCGAGGATCTCTGTCCCCCCCAATACCTGTGCAGGGCACCCCCAGCTCAATCACGCCCACACAAAAAATGCCAGCTTGGCACCACCAACCTGGCACCTTGGCCATGCCTCTGCCAGGTTGGTACCCAGGTGGAACTGCCAGGGTACCAAGCTGACACTGCCAGGGTACCCAGGTGGCACCAGCAGTGCCAGGGTACCACCATTCCCAAAGGCCATTAACCTGGGGGGCTCCGATCTCCGATCCCCTGGGAGACCCCCCCATGAATGCCATTCTGTTTGGTCCCCATTTGTGGGACAAGTTTTTTTTCAAAAAATATATTTTATTCCATAAATCTATAATAAACATTTCAGAACATTTCGAATTGTCTTGACTGTACATTTCCATCAAAGTTACACATTCCCTTGACATTCTTCCATTCAATTGGGATGACATTACACACATATCCCTCTACGTTACAATTCTTTCTTAAATATTAACATTGTCATGTTTATTTTGTACATTGGAGTGTTAATGACCCATACCGAGGGGTTTTACACTGCTATCCACCCCTCAGTGTACATTTGCTGGAAGACCTTACCCAGTGGTCTTTCCCCATTGCGCCTTGGCCGCAGCTGCCCCAAGCTTGAGTGCGTCCCTCAGCACGTAGTCCCGGACCTTGGAATGTGCCAGTCTGCAACATTCGGTCGAAGGAAGACAGTTCTTTGCACTGGAAGATCAGCAAGTTACGGGCGGACCAAAGAGCGACTTTCACCGAGTTGATGACCTTCCAGCAGCAGTTGATGTTTGTCTCGGTGTGTGTCTCTGGAAACAGTCCGTGGAGCACAGAGTCCTGTGTCACAGAGCTGCTCGGGATGAACCTTGACAAATACCACTGCATCTCTCTCCAGACCTTCTTTGCAAAGGCACATTCCACAAGGAGGTGGGTGCTTCTTCTATACATTGGAGTGTTAATGACCCATACCGAGGGGTTTTACACTGTTACCCACCCCTCAGTGTACATTTGCTGGAAGACCTTACCCAGTGGTCTTTCCCCATTGCGCCTTGGCGGCAGCTGCCCCAAGCTTGAGTGCGTCCCTCAGCACGTAGTCCCGGACCTTGGAATGTGCCAGTCTGCAACATTCGGTCGAAGACAATTCTTTGCTCTGGAAGATCAGCAAGTTACGGGGAGACCAAAGAGCGACTATCACCGAGTTGATGACCTTCCAGCAGCAGTTGATGTTTGTTTCGGTGTGTGTCCCCGGAAGGAGGTGGGCGACAAGTACTGAACAGCAGTCCCCTGAGGTATCCAAGGTGAAAGGGATAGATCCCAATGCCTCAGGTACCTCGGGAATCTGCACATTAAAGTGTGACTAGCTGTCTCGGTCTAATATTTTATTAAAGTTTAGAGAGCCCAATTCATTTTTTCCAATTAAGGAGCAATTTAGTGTGGCCAATCCACCTGCCCTGCACATCTTTTGGTTGTAGGGGCAAAACCCACGCAAACACAAGGAAAAAGTGCAAACTCCACACGGACAGTGGCGCAGAGCTGAGCTTGAACCTGGGATCTCGGCGCCGTGAGTCTGCAATGCTAACCCACTGCGCCACCATCTTGCCGCTGTCTTGGTCTAATATGCAGATTTGCCTAAAAGTGATCCTGCCCACAATGGGTGGGATTTACATCGCAACATCTCACAAGAACGCGTTAGATTTCGTGAGGCAGTACGAGCCAGGTAGACCCCTGGAGCAGGGTCTCCGGCTTTCATCAGTCACGCTGCACCACGGTGTGCTGATTTCCGGATGCAGCGGCATTGGATCGCGCCCAAAGTTAACTTTTTGAGTCCATATGACTTTTCCTCAAAATCGAAGCCTGAATTAAGTTTTTAAAAATTTGTTGTTGAGATATAGGTATCAATGGCAGGGCCAGCATTTGCTCCAATCCCTAATTGAACTGACGGCTTGCTAGGCCATTTCAGAGAGCGGCAGTTTAGAGTCAACGGCATTGCTGTGTGGGTCTGGAGTCACATGTAGGTCAGACAAGGTAAGGATGGCAGATTTCCTTCCCTGAAGGGCATTAAGGAATCAGATGGGTTTTTACGACAATTGGCAATGGTTTTGTGGTTATCATTAGACTTTTAATTCCAGTTTTTATTGACTTAAATTTTCACTATCTGCCACAGTGAGATTTGAACCTAGGACCTCAGAGCATTGCCCTGGGTTTTCTGGATTACTAGTTCAGTGACAATACCACTACACCAGCACCTCCCAAAGTGAGCTATTGATGAAGAACATGGGCAACATTGGTAGCCGCCATTTAATTTTAAGTAAGGAAGGTCATGAAGTTGAGGCCCTTATTTTTGGCCAGGCGATAGGCACATGTTACAAGGGAGGTGCCCATCCTGCACATGAAAACATACTTGCAGCAACGTCTAGCCCCTGCCCAGAACACCAACTGGAGCACGTCTTGGGGAGAAACTCTGCCCGTTGCCTAGAGTCAGTAGACAATGAGGACAGGCAGCACAGTAGCACAGTGGGTAGCACTGTTGCGTCATAGCTCCAGGGTCCCAGGTTCGATTCCCATCTTGGGTCACTGTCTGTGTGGAGTCTGCACGTGTCCCCATGTCTGTGTGGGTTTCCTCTGGCTCCAACAAGTCCGGAAAGATGCGCTGTTTGGTGAATTAGACATTCTGAATTCTCGCTCTGTGTACCCGAACAGGCGCCGGAATGTGGCGCCTAGGGGCTTTTCACAGTAACTGAATTGCAGTGTTAATGTAAGCCTACTTGTGACAATAAAGATTATTATTACAGAATCACTGCAACTTGCTGTTATTTATGCTCTAGTTATCAGAACCAATCCTTAGATTAACTTGCTTATTCCTGAGGTCCTATTGATGATAACAGGCCCTTGAAAGCTGGGAACATATCGAAATAACGGAATGAAAGATGTCTAATATAAGCCAAAGGAAAGTCACTAGGCTCCCAAACAATGGGTAGTAGAACATTTGTGCTGAACTCTGTTACTCCTTGAAGAGGTCTGCAGCTTCCACACATGTCCCTGCCTGCTCGGCCAAGTCAGTGTGCGATTATTCAAAATGATCCAGATATAGTTGGAACTTTGCTGTTTCTATAACTTCTTCCTGTTCTTGAACAACTTCACCTCCCCCCCTCCCCCTCCACCCCCAACAGCTTCAAAGTTTCAGTCTCTTGTCTGGCTGCTTGTGCGACTCCACCCCTGGCAGCCAAGCCACTTAGGGCGCGATCGAACAGCCTTGTTGCATTCGACTTAGTGTCATGGTGAGGCCATTAAATGTCACGAGACGCCTCTTGTGACAATTGCGACGCTCTGAGCTCCTTGCTAGATCTAATGAAATCTCACGCGACCTCGCGATTTGGATCTTACCCTCGCTGGTGCCCGATTCTCCCAAGGCGTAGGAACAAACGTCCCCGCCTGGGAGACAAATGTGGACCATGCTTAATGGCACCTGGTGGGGTCTCCCAGGTCATCGGACGCCCACGGGTAGTTGGCCTCTGGGCAGGATGGTACCCCGGCACTCATGCTGCCACCTGGGCATCTTGGCACTGCTAGTCTGGCCCCATGGTAGTGCCACCCAAGGATGGTGGCAATGCCACCTGGGGATCCTGGCAGTGCCATCTTGGCACTCGCTGAGGCAAAACAAAAGAGTCCCGTTTGATAGCGGGTTCGTTCTCGATGCTGCAGGCAGCGAGAAACACTCCACTATTTGCGCTCAGAACGGGACGCTGTTTTTGGGTGCGATATCATGCCCCTAATAATGTCCTGGAATTCCCTTCCTAAACTCATTGGGATGTTTCTCATTTTTAAAGGTTCTTTCATGATACAAGTTGTTATGGTTGTTTTGTTGTTGACTTAGTAATGCAATCATTTTGAATCTGAAAGACTTGCTTGCCATCCCTATCTGCCCCCAGTTAACATCCTCCTTCCAGGTTTCACAGACATTCGGGTCAGTCGTCGTCGTTTAGTAACCTAGGGCGAAATTCTCCGATGTTCGTCGCAATGCCCGGGAAAAAACGGCGCTGGTGACTCAGGCGTCGGGGCCCGCTAAACAGCGCGTATTCTCCGGTCCCGAAAGGGCCAGCAGTGGAGTAACGTTTTTCGCGTCTGTTTCAGAGAGAGAGATGACAAACTGCGAGTGCCGGTGGGTTGGGGGGGGGGGGGGGGAAGAGAGAGAGAGAGATGACAAACTGCGAGTGCCGGTGGGTTGGGGGGGGGGGGGGGGGGGGGTGGGAGGAGAGAGAGAGATGACAAACTGCGAGTGCTGGTGGGTTGGGGGGGGGGGGGGGAGGGGGGGAAGAGAGAGAGATGACAAACTGCGAGTGCCGGTGGGTTGGGGGGGGGGGGGGAGGGGGGGGAGAGAGAGAGAGATGACAAACTGCGAGTGCCGGGGGGTTGGGGGGGGGGGGGGGGGGGAAGAGAGAGAACTGACAAACTGCGAGTGCCGGTGGGTTGGAGGGGGGAGGGGGGGGAGAGAGAGAGAGATGACAAACTGCGAGTGCCGGTGGGTTGGGGGGGGGGAGGGGGGGAGAGAGAGAGAGAGAGATGACAAACTGTGAGTGCCTGCCCTGGCAGTTTGTCATCTCTCTCTCTCTCTCTCTTCCCACCCCCCCCCCCCTCCCAACCCCAACCCACCTGCACTCGCAGTTTGTCATCTCTCTCTCTTCCCACCCCGCCCCCCCCCCCCCCCCCCCCCCCCACCCCCCACAACCCACCGGCACTCGAAGTTAGGCATTTCTCTCTCTCTTCCCAACCCACCGGCACTCGCATTTAGTCATTTCTCTCTCTCCCCGGCCTGTCACCCACCTCCACGCTGAACGGCGTCAACCATCAGCAATGGTTGACGCCGTTAAATACCAACTTTGATTTTCGCCGACGTGACCCGTGGCCACGTCGGCGGGACTTCGGCCCATCCGGGCCGGAGAATAACGAAAGCTCATAAAACAGTGGCATCCCGCCGGCGCCAGCCATTTGCCGCAGTGGGCGGCGGGATTTGTAGAACGCCGACTTATGGTGGGTGGGAGAATTCAGGAAGTGGCGGGAGCGGGATTCTCAGCGGCCCTGGGCGATTCTCCGACCCTGCGTGGGGTCGGAGAATTTTGCCCCTAATCACTGAGACAATGTTGCGGTTAAAATTATTACAGACTTCCCTCATCTAAAAAATTGAATCCACTCTATTTCGTAACAATGAGAATGCAATAAAGCAATAATTAATTGCTACTAAAGTTTAAATCATGAGTCAATATTTCTACATAAGGAAACTCGTGTTCAAATGTGTATATGTGGGAAGGGCCCGTTCTCCTGGTAACAAGCTTGGCTCGGCAAATTCAACACTTGCCTTTTAAGGAGGATGCATCTCTACGTAGATGAGAATATGTGCTATTTGTGTTGGGGTGTTGGTTAGAAAATGACATTGGCTGAGACTGATACCTTACATGCTCTTAAACAAAAGACGTTCTCTCTTATATCGTGAAGGAGTTCAAAGGCTGGTTAATACCAGCACCGCAAGTCATAAGGAAAGGCAGGAAGACAATGAGGCAGATTTAGAGCTCCTAGTATGAGAATGATAAATGGTTAACTGGCAGTGCAGTAAGTAACAGGTCATTGTGTGTGCCTCAAACTGTCAAAGTCACCAGCCACCATGGGCTCTGCCTTTCATTGAATTAATTTGTACTGTTCATTCTGTTCTCTGTGCTCACCGAAGAGCAATTAACATATCTGTTCCA
Source organism: Scyliorhinus canicula (assembly GCF_902713615.1). NCBI lineage: Eukaryota > Metazoa > Chordata > Chondrichthyes > Carcharhiniformes > Scyliorhinidae > Scyliorhinus > Scyliorhinus canicula. The sequence goes on along the minus strand of NC_052146.1, from coordinate 102,965,017 downwards.
TCTGGAAAGTCTATTTATTGACCAGTATGTATTGATGCAGGCTGTAAACTGGTATTAATCTAGTCAAATTTGTCCTCGGACTGTGTTGTTGTCAGCAGTGTTTTAAGGACACTCTTTAGAAAGGCTCATCTTAATTTTTCCATTAATTGAAATAAAAGGACAGGATTGGTGTCAGCTGCCAATATTTGATTCTTGCATAGGCTTCGAAATGAGGAATGACCATCTGGGCAAGCTTTAGGAGAATGACAAAGATAGTGAAATGTGATTTATCTAGAGAGGATACAGAGGAGATCTGCAAGGACATTGCCCGGATTGGAGAATTGAGGGGGGGGGGGGGGAAGGGTAGGTCGGGCGAGAGGCAGCACTGGAGGTCTCCAGTCCATGTGGGAAGGGCACCCCCAATCTGAAGGGGCCTCCCAATAAAGGCGTGCCATCCTTCTCGCCAAAGATTGAGAGTGAGAACATTTTCTGTTTCCCACCCTCAGTCATCAGCACCCGCCAGACTAAAAATTGAGGTTGGGATAGGCCCTTAAGTGACCATTAAGTGGTTACTTAAGGATCTTAATTGGGGCATGTGTGGGCTACTTGTCAGGCCCTGTCTGTAAAATTGCATCTGGGCTGGGGTGGGCAGAATCCCCAAGGGAATCTCCTCCATGCAATTTTACCCTCTTCCCACTACCTCAGAACCAATTGGGGGAGGGGGGGTGGGGCATAGAATTCTGGCCATAGATTTAGGATGAGGTAGGATATTTCAAATGGATTCAATTTTTAAAAATGAATTCAGAGTGCCCAATGTTTTTTTCCAATTAAGGGGTAATTTAGTGTGGGCAATCCACCTACTTGCACATCTTTTGGGCTGTGGGGGTGAGACACACGCAGACACGGGGAGAATATGCAAACTCCCCACGGACAGTGACCCGGGGTCGGGATTGAACCTGCGTCCTCGGCGTTGTGAGGCTGTGCACTGTGCCACCCCTTTTCGAATGGATTCAAGACAAATTTATGTTACTTGAGGGTTGAATCAATGTAGAATTTATTGCCTAAAAGGGAGGTTGAGGTAGAAACCCTCATCCTTCAAAACGTACTTGGATATGCACTTGAAGTGCTTTAACCTACAATGCTGCAGACCAAGAGCTGGAAAGCAGGGGTGGCGGATGGATATTTGTCAGCTGCTGCAGGCAAAATGGGTTAAATAGAATCCAATGCTGTACACTTTGAAGATGCTTTGTATTCCTTTCCTGGGAAAGCATATAGAGCAAACAGTCAAGACATTTGGGATAATGAGCTTGATGTTGATGTATAAATGTCAGTGGGAACTCTTCCTGCCTCTAACATAGAGCCAGTAGAAACTATCAATTGACATGTGATGATGATCTCATTTTGATACAATTGGCAGGGTGTAATCTGCAGCGGATTATTGGAAAGTAATACAGCTCTATATATCATAGAAACATAAAAAATAGCAGCAGCAGGAGGCCATTTGTACCTTCGAGCCTTCTGCGCCATTTATTATGATCAAAGCTGATCATCCAGCCTGATCCCGCCTTCCCCCAATACCCTTTGATTTCCTTCACCCCAAATGCTATATCTAACTGTTTCTTGAAAACATACAGGGTGGGGTATTCCGTTCCTGAGATTTTGGGTGCGATCTTCCGGCCTAGTTGCGCTCTCGCTCTAGCGAAACGGGGTTGCTGAATAGCAGGAGAGGTCAAAAAATAAAAACCGCGCCAGGCTCTGAACAGTTGGTGATGCAACCGCCCCGCTCTCGGAGGCAAAGTCAGGGTCTCACCCCAGTGAGGTGAGAAACCAATTATCACCACTTAAGTCCAATTTCCACACAATTAATGGGAGCCACCCCATATCCAACAACCTTCTGTCATTTAGCGTATCCCCAGCGAGTGCTCAAACTGGCGCAATTAGTACTCCTTTTGAAAAACGTGAACCTGGGGGAAGGGCTTCTGTGGGGAGCCGAGGAGGTGAGTAGCCACCTTTGTTCGTAGGAAAAGAACCCGGGGTGCTGGGCTTGCCGCCCCAGTCCTCAGTGGAGGGTGGGGGACCCTCCACAGAGGTGGGCCGCCATGGGAGGGTGGGGGGAGCGGTGGGGAGAAACCGGAGGGCACCACCATGCCAACCCCTGGATCATTTACCCATTCTGTGGGCAATCCTTCTCCCTGCCCGTCTGCCCCACTGACCACCCATAACCCCCACCGACTGCCGAAACCTCTGGCCGTGCAGCTGAAGGCTATTGCTAATAGGGAATTGGCAATCGTGGTTACGTGAGCACTTCACACATCCCCAGTGGATAATAATCTTTATTAATGTCACAAGTAGGCTTATATTAACACTGTGTGGTGGTATGATTTGCATAGCTGTCTGCCATTCGTGCAGAACACTGTCTTACCATTGGCCCTGGTCGGTCATGTACCTGTCGACCGATTGGTTGAGACCAGTCATGTGACGGCTCCCTGATTGGTCGAGAGGCTGAGTTAACCCCGCCTCAGAGCGAGGTATAAATACCCAGAACGCCCGGCGGTCGTCCATTTACTGTAGTCGACCGCAGGGCTAACTTCTAGCTTATTAAAGCCTAACTTTTGTACAGCAACTCGTCTCGCGTTCAATTGATGACTCAACAATTTAATAAGCTACAATTTTGAAGATGGAGCTCTGGATCAAGCCCGAATGCCTCCGCATCAGCCCGCAAACTCAGAACACTTCAGAAATCTTTAAACATTGGCTGGCATGTCTCGATGGATACCTGGCATCCGCAAACAGCCCCCCCACCATGGCACAGAAGCTTCACATCCTCCACTCCAGCGTGGGTACGGCGGCCTACACGATGATTGCGGAGGAAAAAGATTACGACGCGGCCATGGATAAGCTGAAAGGACAGTTTCTTAAACCGGTAAACAGAGTATTCGCCCGACATCTGCTGGCTACCAGACAACAGCTCCCCGGTGAGTCATTAGACGGTTTTTACCAGGCCCTCGCTGTCCTGGGGAGGAATTGCACCTGCCTCCAAGTTTCAGCCACGGAGCACATGGAACCTCTGATTAGAGATGCTTACGTGGCTGGGATGCAGTCCCCCGCTATCCGCCAGCGGATGCTGGAGAAAGACGACCTCAGCCTAACTGAGGCACGGACTCTCTCCACCTCCCTGGAGGTCGCCCATTTAAACCCCCATGCCTATGTCCCCAGCCGCGCTGCAGCACCCTGGGCCTCCTGGCACTCTTCCCCACTGCCATCCGCTGCTCCTGACCCACCTCAGGCCCAATCGGTCGCTGCTGTACCGCGCAGCGACCGGGGATCCCCCCCTCCTGGCCCTTGCGGGCCGTTCCAGTACACCGCGCCAATCTCTCCCCCCCCCCCCCCCCCCCGCCCCCGGGCCCCTGCGCCCGGCCTGTACGCCTACCCCTCTCCTCCGGGCCCTTTCGGGCCCTTCCAGCGCGCCACGCAACTCTCTCCTCGCCGCCCCCGGGCCCCTGCGCCCGGCCTGCGCGCCTCCCCCTCTCCTCCGGGCCCTTTCGGGCCCTTCCAACGCACCGTGCCAATCTCTTCCCCCCCCCCGCCCCCGGGCCCCTGCGCCTGGCCTGCGCGCCTCCCCCTCTCCTCCGGGCCCTTTCGGGCCCTTCCAGCGCGCCACGCAACTCTCTCCTCGCCGCCCCCGGGCCCCTGCGCCCGGCCTGCGCGCCTCCCCCTCTCCTCCGGGCCCTTCCGGGCCCTTCCAACGCACCGCGCAAATCTCTCCCCCCGTCCCCAGGCCCCTGCGTCCGCTCGCAGCCGCTCCGATCGGCCCGCCGGCACCGCTAACCCCGCCCCCACCAACCACAAGGGTCCCGCGGGCACCGCCATCTTGGGGCGCCGACTCCACTTGCGAGTCCTGGGCACCACCATCTTGGGACCCCAACTCCACGTGTGGATCCTGGGCACCACATTCTGGACTGGACGCAAGGTTCTGCCAGCAACTATTCAGCCGACGACGACTACGACGATGGTTCTTCTCCACGGCTCGCGGCCATTCAACTCGACCAGTCACGGCCACGCACGCTCGCCAAAACAACGACACTGATCCACCTCAACGGCCATGAGACGGGCTGCCTGCTGGACTCCGGGAGCGCGGAAAGCTTCGTTCACCCTGCCACAGTAAGACGCTGCGCGCTCCCTGTCCATCCTGTAAAACACAAAATCGGGTTAGCCTCAGGTTCGCACTCCGTCCGCATCACCGGCTGCTGCATCGTGGACCTCACGGTCCAAGGGGAGGTTTTTAAAAATTACAAACTCCTTGTCCTCCCTGACCTTTGCGCACCGGCACTCCTAGGACTGGACTTCCAGTGCAACCTGCACAGCTTGACCTTCCAATTCGGCGGCCCTATACCCCCCTCACTGTCTGCAGCCTCGCGTCCCTCAAAGTGGACCCCCCCCTCCTTGTTTGCTAATCTCACCCCTGATTGCAAACCCGTCGCGACACGGAGCAGACGGTACAGCGCCCAGGACCGGACCTTCATCAGGTCCGAGGCCCAGAGGTTGCTGAAGGAAGGGGTCATCGAGGGCAGCAACAGTCCCTGGCGAGCCTAAGTGCTGGTGGTCCGGACTGGGGAGAAAAACCGGATGGTCATCGACTATAGCCAGACCATCAACCGGTTTACGCAACTGGACGCGTATCCTCTCCCCCGTATTTCCGCCATGGTAAACGATATCACGAAATACAAAGTCTTCTCCACTGTGGACCTTAAGTCCGCTTATCACCAGCTCCCCATCCGCGCGAGTGACCGCAAGTACACCGCGTTCGAGGCTGATGGGCACCTCTACCACTTCCTTAGGGTTCCATTCGGTGTCACAAATGGGGTCTCGGTCTTCCAACGGGAGATGGACCGAATGGTCGACAAGTACGGATTACAGGCTACCTTCCCGTATCTCGATAACGTCACCATCTGCGGCCACGACCAGCAGGACCATGACACCAACCTCCGGAAATTTCTCCAAACCGCAAAACTCCTTAACCTCACATACAATAAGGATAAGTGCGTGTTTAGCACCGGCCGTCTAGCCATCCTCGGCTACGTAGTGCGTAAAGGAGTGATAGGCCCGACCCCGAATGCATGTGCCCTCTGATGGAACTCCCTCTCCCCAATACCCTCAAATCCCTCAAACGCTGCCTGGGTTTCTTCGCTTACTACGCCCAATGGGTTCCCAATTACGCCGACAAGGCCCATCCCCTCATTCAAACCACAAACTTCCCGCCGTCGACAGAGGCCTGACAGGCCTTTAGCCGCATCAAAGCAGACATCGCAAAGGCCACGATGCGCGCCATCGACGAGTCCCTCCCCTTCCAGGTTGAGAGCGACGCATCAGAAGTAGCTCTGGCGGCCACCCTGAACCAAGCGGGCAGACCCATGGCCTTCTTCTCCAGAACCCTCCAGGCTTCCGAACTCCACCACTCCTCAGTGGAAAAGGAAGCCCAGGCCATAGTCGAAGCTGTGCGACATTGGAAGCACTATTTGGCCAGCAGGAAGATTACCCTCCTCACTGACCAACGGGGCAAGATTAAGAATGACAAGATCTTACGGTGGCGGATCGAGTTGTCCACGTACAACTATGAGATCTTGTATTGTCCTGGGAAGCTCAATGAGCCTCCTGATGCCCTGTCCCGCGGTACCTGCGCCAGCGTGCAGGTGGACCGCCTCCGCTCCCTCCACGCGGACCTCTGCCATCCAGGGGTGACCCGTCTCTACCATTTCATTAAGGCCCACAACCTGCCTTTCTCCATCGAGGAAGTCAGGACAGTAACCCGTGACTGCCACATCTGCGCAGAGTGCAAACTGCACTTCTACCGCCCTGAGCGCGCACATCTGATCAAATCATCCCGCCCCTTCGAACGTCTCAGCATTGACTTCAATTGGCCCCTTCCCTCTAGCAACCGCAATATTTACTTCCTGGCGGTAATCGACGAATACTCCCGCTTCCCCTTCGCCATTCCCTGCCCCGACATGACCACATCGACCGTCATTAAGGCCCTCCTCTCCATCTTCTCCCTGTTCGGCTACCCCGCATACATACATACATAGCGATCGGGGGTCCTCATTTATGAGCGACGAGCTGCGTCAATTCCTGCTTGACAGGGGCATCGCCTCTAGCAGGACGACCAGCTATAACCCTCGGGGTAACGGACAGGTCGAGCGGGAGAATGGTACCATCTGGAAAACCATACTACTGGCCCTCCGGTCCAGAGATCTTCCTATTTCCCGATGGCAAGAGGTGATCCCCGATGCCCTACATTCTATCCGCTCACTCCTCTGTACCACAACAAATCAGACACCTCATGAATGACTTCTTGTTTTCCCCAGAAAGTCGTCCTCCGGATCCCCTCTCCCGACGTGGCTGGCCGCCCCTGGACCCATCTTGCTCCGGAAGCATGTGCGGGTGCACAAGTCCGACCCGTTGGTGGAACAAGTCCAGTTACTCCACGCTAACCCGCAGTATGCGTATGTGGAGTACCCTGACGGTCGGCAGGACACGGTCTCCCTCCAGGACCTGGCACCCGCCGGCGTGCGGCCCTCCACCCCCTTCACCACAGACCCCCCCCCCCTGTTTTTTTCCTCCAGCGCCCCTCCCAGGCCACCCCTTCCCCATCCATGGCGTCTCCACCACCAGCCCGGGTGGCGGAGACTGTTCAAGGACCATCGCTCCCGGACTCCAGGACATCAGCGGAACTGATGCACCATCAATTGCACGCGAGGCGAGTGATTTACCAATGTCAGGCTTTAATTAACTAGAACACAGCCTGGCGATCGTCTACAGTGGAAAGGAACGATCGTCAGGCTTCTGAGCATTTATACCTCGTTGATAGAGGCGTGGTTAACTCAGCCTCTCGGCCAATCGGTCGAGAGGCACATGACCGACCAGGGCCAATGGTAAGCCGACGTTCTGGCCCAATGGCAGACGAGTATGCAGATCATATCATCACATTCACCCCTTACGGAGAAGGAAGGCGGGGGGGGGGGGTGTGAACGAGACCCGGGGTGGGGGGGGGGGAAGAACTGATGATATGAGTAGCCGTCGGGAGAATAATTTTCTCTCCGTACCCTTGTCGAATTTGGGGGCTTGCCACTGGCCCAGACATAACAATATTTACAAAAGGAAGTCCATGGGACCGTAGAACTCTAGATGGATTCGATCAGTCGTTTGGTGGTCCTTGACGTCCTGGCCGAGCGCCGTAGTGGAGGAGGTGTCGTCGGATCGGCTGATGGTCCTGCTGATGTCCTGGAGTCCGGGAGCGATAGACCTCGAGTAGTCTCCGTCACCTGAGCTGGCCGTGGAGACGCCATGGATGAGGGATGGGGAAGCTGAGTGGGGTGCTGGGGTGAAAAAGGGGAGGGGCGGTCTGTGGTGGGGGGGGGCTGCACGCCGGCGGGTGCCAGGTCCCGGAGGGAGACCGTGTCCTGCCGACCGTCGGGGTACTCCACATACGCATACTGCGGGTTAGCGTGGAGTAACTGGACATGCTCCACCAACGGATCGGACTTGTGCACCCGCACATGCTTCCGGAGCAAGATGGGTCCGGGGGTGACCAGCCACGTCGGGAGAGGGGATCCGGAGGACGACTTCCTGGGGAAAACAAGAAGACGCTCATGAGGTGTCTGATTAGTTGCAGTACAGAGGAGTGAGCGGATAGAGTGCAGTGCATCGGGGAGCACCTCTTGCCATCGGGAAATAGGGAGATTTCTAGACCGGAGGGCTAGTAGTATGGTCTTCCAGATGGTACCATTCTCCCGCTCGACCTGTCCGTTACCCCGGGGGTTATAGCTGGTCGTCCTGCTAGAGGCGATGCCCCTGTCAAGCAGGAATTGACGCAGCTCGTCGCTCATAAATGAGGACCCCCGATCGCTGTGAATGTACGCGGGGTAGCCGAACAGTGAGAAGATGGAGAGTAGGGCCTTAATGACGGTCGATGTGATCATGTCGGGACAGGGAATGGCGAAGGGGAAGCGGGAGTGTTCGTCGATAACCGCCAGGAAGTAAATGTTGCGGTTGTTAGAGGGAAGGGGCCCCTTGAAGTCAATGCTGAGACGTTCAAAGGGGCGGGATGCTTTGATCAGGTGTGCGCGCTCGGGGCGGTAGAAGTGCGGTTTGCACTCGGCGCAGATGTGGCAGTCACGGGTTACTGTCCTGACTTCCTCGATAGAGTAGGGCAGGTTGCGGGCCTTAATGAAGTGGTGTAGGCGGGTCACCCCTGGATGGCAGAGGTCTGCGTGGAGGGAGCGGAGGCGGTCTATCTGCGTGCTGGCGCAGGTACCGCGGGACAGGGCATCAGGAGGCTCATTGAGCTTCCCAGGGCGATACAAGATATCATAGTTGTACGTGGACAACTCGATCCGCCACCGTAAAATCTTGTCATTTTTGATCTTGCCCCTTTGTGCATTATCAAACATGAAGGCTACTGACCGTTGGTCTGTGAGGAGGGTAAACCTCCTGCCGGCCAAATAGTGCCTCCAATGTCGCACGGCTTCGACTATGGCCTGGGCTTCCTTTTCCACAGATGGGTGGCGGAGTTCGGAAGCCTGGAGAGTTCTGGAGAAGAAGGCCACGGGTCTGCCCGCTTGGTTCAGGGTGGCCGCCAGAGCTACTTCTGAAGCGTCGCTCTCGACCTGGAAGGGGAGGGCCTCGTCGATGGCACGCATCGTGGCCTTTGCGATGTCCGCTTTGATGCGGCTAAAGGCCTGGCAGGCCTCCGTCGACGGCGGGAAGGTCGTGGTTTGCATGAGGGGACGGGCCTTGTCCGCGTAGTTGGGAACCCATTGGGCGTAGTATGCGAAAAACCCTAGGCAGCGTTTGAGGGATTTGGGGGTATTGGGGAGAGGGAGTTCCATCAGGGGGCGCATGCGTTCGGGGTCGGGGCCTATCACTCCGTTACGCACTACGTAGCCGAGGATGGCTAGGCGGTCGGTGCTAAACACGCATTTATCCTTATTGTACGTGAGGTTAAGGAGTTTTGCGGTTTGGAGGAATTTCTGGAGGTTGGCGTCATGGTCCTGCTGGTCGTGGCCGCAGATGGTGACATTATCAAGGTACGGGAAGGTAGCCTGTAATCCGTACTTGTCGACCATTCGGTCCATCTCCCTTTGGAAGACCGAGACCCCATTCGTGACGCCAAACGGAACCCTAAGGAAGTGGTAGAGGCGCCCGTCAGCCTCGAACGCGGTGTACAGTCGGTCACTCGCGCGGATGGGGAGCTGGTGGTAAGCGGACTTAAGGTCCACAGTTGAGAAGACCTTGTATCTCGCGATCTCGTTTACCATGGTAGAGATACGGGGGAGAGGATACGCGTCCAGTTGCGTAAACCGATTGATGGTTTGGCTATAATCGATGACCATCCGGTTTTTCTCCCCCGTCCAGACCACCAGCACTTGGGCTCGCCAGGGACTGTTGCTGGCCTCGATGACCCCTTCCGTCAGCAACCTCTGGACCTCGGACCTGATGAAGGATCGGTCCTGGGCGCTGTGCCGTCTGCTCCTTGTGGCGACGGGTTTGCAATCGGGGGTGAGGTTAGCAAACAGGGAGGGAGGGTCTACTTTGAGGGACGCGAGGCTGCAGACAGTGAGGGGGGTATAGGGCCGCCGAATTGAAAAGTCAAGCTCTGCAGGTTGCACTGGAAGTCCAGTCCTAGGAGTGCCGGTGCGCAAAGGTCAGGGAGGACAAGGAATTTATAATTTTTAAAAACCTTCCCTTGGACCGTGAGGTCCGCGATGCAGCACCCGGTGATGTGGACGGAGTGCGAACCTGAGGCTAAACCGATTTTGCGTGTTACGGGATGGACAGGGAGTGCGCAGCGTCTTACCGTGTCAGGGTGAACGAAGCTTTCCGTGCTCCCGGAGTCCAGCAGGCAGTCCGTCTTGTGGCCGTTGAGGTGGATCAGCGTAGTCGTTTTGGCGAGCGTGCGTGGATGAGACTGGTCGAGTTGAACGGCCGCGAGCCGTGGAGAAAATCCATCGTCGCTGTCCGATTCCATGCTGGAGGGACCTTGCGTGGCAGATGTGGAAGTCGGTGGCCAGGATCCATATGTGGGGTGAACGGCCGCGAGCCGTGGAGAAAATCCGTCGTCGCTGTCCGATTCCATGCTGGAGGGACCTTGCGTGGCAGATGTGGAAGCCGGTGGCCAGGATCCCCAGGTGAGGTCTGTTCCCCAAGATGGCGGCGCCCAGGACCCGCACGTGGGGTCGGCACCCCAAGATGGCGGCGCCCAGGAAGCCCTCGTGGCCGCTGGAGGCGGAGCTAGCGTTCCCGGCGCTGTGAGCGGAGAGGCGCGCAGGCCGGCTCCAAGAGGTGAGTGACCGGCATCAGCTGTGGGGATGCACAAGCCGGCTCCAGGACGCCGGCTAGGTGCATCAGCTGTGGGGATGCACAAGCCGGCTCCAGGACGCCGGCTAGGTGCATCAGCTGCGGGGATGCGGAAGCCGGCTCCAGGACGCCGGCTAGGTGCATCAGCTGTGGGGATGCGGAAGCCGGCTCCAGGACGCCGGCTAGGTGCATCAGCTGCGGGGATGCACAAGCCGGCTCCAGGACGCCGGCTAGGTGCATCAGCTGTGGGGATGCGGAAGCCGGCTCCAGGACGCCGGCTAGGTGCATCAGCTGTGGGAGGAGGTAAGGCGCGCGGGCCGGGTGCGGGGGGCCGGGGGCGGGGGGAGCCGAGTCGCGCTGCGGGCAGGCAGGGACCGGGGGGCCCGGAGAGGCGAGCCGGTCGGGCGCCGGGGCCCGGGGGGGGGGGGGGAGCCGGGGTCCGGGAGCGAGGGAAGCAGGGCCGCTGCGGGCAGGCAGGGACCAGGGAGGCCCGGAGAGGCGAGCCGGTCGGGCGCCGGGGCCCGGGGGCGGGGGGGAGAAACGTGCGCGGCGGGCAGGCAGAGGCCTGGAGGGGCCGGGGAGGTGCGCATGTCGGCCGGCGGGGCGCGAGTCGGGAGCAGCTGGGGCGGCCCTGGGGGAGAGAGGGAGGCACACAGGCCATTTGCAGAGGCCTGGGGGAGGGGGGGAGAGTGCTGTGCAGCTTCCAGAAGCGCTGCAGCCAGCGTTTTGGCCTGGCAGACCGTGGAGTAGTGGCCCTTCTTCCCGCAGCTCTTACAGAGGGCGGAGCGGGCTGGGCAGCGCGAGCGAGGGTGCTTAGCGTACCCACAAAAGTAGCAGCGGGGCCCCGCGGATTTATCGGGGCGCCCCGCGGCACAAGCCTGAGGGAGGCCGGGAGCGGTGGGTAGCTGGTGGGAAGCGTGCCAGGAGGCGGCCTGGCCAGGGTCATAGGTGCGCGCGCTTTGATCTGCGATCTCCAGGGAGGCGGAGAGAGTCAGTGTCTCCGTTAAACTGAGTTCGTCTCTTTCCAGCATCCGCTGGCGGATCACGGGGGACAGCATCCCAGCCACGTAAGCGTCTCTGACGAGTAGCTCCATGTGCTCTGTAGCGGACACCGCTTCACAGGCGCAACCTCTCCCCAGGGCACAGAGGGCCCGGGCGTATTGGTCTAGAGACTCACCGGGGACCTGCTTTCTGGTGGCCAGCAGATGTCGAGCGAATACCCTGTTGATGGGTTTGAGGAATTGTCCTTTTAGCTTCCGTATAGCTTCATCATAGTCTGTTTCGTCTTCGATTATTGAGTAAGCGGCAATACCCACGCTGGAGTGGAGGACGTGCAGCTTCTGTGCCCCGGTGGGGGGGGGGGGTGGTTGTAGATGCCAGGAACCCTTCGAGGCAAGTCAGCCAGAGCTTGAAGAGTTCTGTAGAGTTCGGAGTTTGCGGGCTGATGCGGAGGCATTCGGGCTTGATGCGGAACTCCATCTTCAAAGTTGTAGTTAATTAAATTGATGCACCATCAATTGCACGCGAGGCGAGTGATTTACCAATGTCAGGCTTTAATTAACTAGAACACAGCCTGGCGATCGTCTACAGTGGAAAGGAACGATCGTCAGGCTTCTGAGCATTTATACCTCGTTGATAGAGGCGTGGTTAACTCAGCCTCTCGGCCAATCGGTCGAGAGGCACATGACCGACCAGGGCCAATGGTAAGCCGACGTTCTGGCCCAATGGCAGACGAGTATGCAGATCATATCATCACAGGAACCACCACCATTGGCTGAACCAACGTCACCAACTCCACTGCGGCGGTCTGCCAGGACGTCACGGGCAACAAAAAGGCTGATTGAGTCTATTTAATTTTCAACAACTCCATGGACCTTGTATGGACAATATGTTCTATTGTTAATTGTCTGGGCCAGTGGGAAGCCAAAGTTTTTTTCTCCCTTCTCTGGCTGCTACTCATACCATCAGTTCTCCCCCCCCCCCCCCCCCCGCTCTCGTTGATACCCCCCCCCCCACCTTGGCTTCTTTCTCTCGCCAAGGGTGAATGTGGTGGTATGATTTGCATAGCTGTCTGCCATTGGTGCAGAACACTTGCTTAACATTGGCCCTGGTCGGTCATGTGCCTCTCGACCGATTGGTTGAGACCAGTCATGTGACGGCTCCCCGATTGGTCGAGAGGCTGAGTTAACCCCGCCTCAGAGTGAGGTATAAATACCCAGAACGCCGGCAGTCGTCCATTTACTGTAGTCGACCGCAGGGCTAACTTCTAGCTTATTAAAGCCTAACTTTTGTACAGCAACTCGTCTCGCGTTCGATTGGTGGCTCATCACACTGCAATGATGTTACTCACTCCGGTGCGTCTGTCAGGCACACTGAGGGAGAATTCAGAATGTCCAATTCACCTAACAAGCACGTCTTTCGGCACTTGTGGGAGGAAACTAGAGCACCCGGAGGAAACTCGCGCAGACACAGGAGAACGTGCAGACTCCGCCATGTGACATGAGGGAGTCATAGCCCAGATCACAATCACACCTTGATGCCTAGACACTGTGCTTGAACACTGCGGGAGGCAACACCACACACATAGGAGGTAACATCCGAACACCCAGGGGATGGGTCACAGCTCCGGGCACATGTCCACGGCTGGATGGTGGGTGCAAGTCATGGGGAGGGGGGATGCCTGGAGAGATGAGCCAAGGGCTTGGAGGTCAGCCCACATTTCCGCGCCCCCCCACCCCCTCCCCACCCCCTGCTTCGAGCCCCGGCTGTCCCTGCACATCTGGCTCTGCCACTCCTGGTAGTTCACCAATGTCTGCACCATCGTGTCGTCGCCCTCGGCGATGTGCCTCAGAGACTGGGCAGCACGGTGGCATAGTGGTTAGCACTTCTACCTCACAGCTCCAGGTCCTGGCTTCAATTTGTGTGACTGTCTGTGTGGAGTTTGCACTTCCTCCCCGTGTCTGAGTTTGTTTCGTCCGGGTGCTCTGGTTTCCTCCCACTGTCCAAAGATGTGCAGGTTAGGTGGATTGGTCAGGCTAAATTGCCCTTGTTGTCCAAAATGTTAGGTGAGGTTACTGGGTTACAGGGATAGGGTGGAGGCGTGGGCATAAGTAGGATGCTCTTTCCAAGTGCCGGTGCAGACTCGATGGGCTGAATGGCCTCCTTCTGTACTGTAAATTCTATGATTCTATGATGCCCTGAAGCGCCACGGCAATGCCCACCTGCAACTGGGATAAGCTCTGCAGCACCTCAGCCATTCCCATCTGAGAGGGAACTTCCCCCGCTGAACCTCATCAAGGTCAGCCTGGGGGACATACCCCAGTGAGTCGGACATTCTGCTGAAAACTTTAGCTATGGCTGTCACCGATTGCACAACGCCTTGGACACCTTCACTCATGGTGCCGACGTTGTGCACCAGACTTTCCACTGCGGTTGCCACCCTTGCAGTGTTGGCCTCAGTGCCAATCATTGCCGGCGCCATCTCCTACAACCGTAGCCTCTGGGTCTCCTCCAAGTGGCTATGGATCTGCTGGTGTGACGCTGGCATCTCCTTCTGAATGTCCCGACCGCTCCCTAATGTCTCCATCAGCTCCGGGTACCTCTGTACCACAGGCTCAGCATCAGGCTGGGACCCAGCTGGGTCCTGGGACCCAGCAGCTCTCCAACTGCTGTCTCGCCTGGGGGTTCCTGCCTCCACCTGATGTATATCATCAGCTGTGTGGTGCTCACCAGAATGTGCCCCAAAAGCCTGTCCACGAACATGTCCCACCGAGGTGTGTGTATCTGCGCTGGTGGAGGGTGGGGATGACAGCTGTGCCTCGACTATTACGGTGGCATCCTCAGAGCTCTCCTCTGAGATGTTCTCCTCGGAGTCAGGAGAGGGGGCCACCTGGGATAGGCCGGCGCTGTCGGCTGGAGGACCTGCAGGAGAATGGACATGTGGTCAGTGGGAGGGATGGGTCAGTCAGTAAGGCAATAACAACTCACGTTTTACAGGTCCTTTGGCTGGGGCCCGTGCTTCCTCACCTCTTCGGTGGATACCAGCCTCCACATGGGTGACCGGCCTATCCTCGGCCTGACCGGTTACCACCTGGGCCCGCTTCTCGAAGGTGGTGACGATTCTTAAGCCCGGCAGCCTTCCACCAGTCTGGGCCCTTCCCTGCCGATTATGGAAGAGCTTTTCAAGAGGAGACACAGAGTGGGCATCGTTAGCCACACGCGTGTTTCACAGTGGTGGGAGGGGAGGTGTGAAGGAAGGGTTGGGGTGGCGGGGTAGAAGGGGGTGGAGCAAGAGTTGGGGGTCGTATGGGGAGTTGAGGGGTTAGATGGTGCCTTGGTGGGGAGTGGGGGCTGTTGCTGTCTACGCACTCATGCTGCCCGGTGTAGGTCATTGACCTTTTTACGGCACTGGAGGCCAGTCCCCCTGGTCATACTCCCCGAGCAGACAGCTGCCGCCACCTTGTCCCAGGCAGCACTGGCTGCCTTGTGGTTGACTCTCCGGGATCCTCGGGGGGACAGGACACCCTTCCTGGCATCCATGGCGTTTGCAGCCTCCCCAGATCTGCGTCCCCGAATCTTGGGGCTGGTCATCTCCTCATCGCCATTACTGCAAGCTGGCTAGGTTGGCTCAGCAAGGGCAGCTTCAATGCTGCTCGGCATTGTCAGCAGGGGGCTGGCAAGTGGAGTCCTGGTGAATCAGCTGACCAGCCTTCATTTGCGGCGAGTAGCCCATGAGGCCTCGTTAAATGGACCAATTAACATTGAATAGCATTGCTGGCCTCGCTGGGACGAGCGCCGGGAAGCTCATAGCAATTCCCGCTCTCTACCACACTGAGAGATTTTACCAGAGAATCGTGCCCTAAGTGTTGACCCTGGTGCAGGATTCGAGGACTTCTATGATGCAAAACGGTCGCTGCATCTGGACCAATTCAGCAACTGTTAAGGGTCTAACACCGGCACCATATGGAACACAATCGATTCTAATGAGAAATGGTGCCAGATTCACCAGATTCGTCATTGACACTCAAGAGGCTGACAAGCTGCAGCTGCATATACACACTGCACTCCCCACACACACCATCCCAGTTGACAAGATGGTAGCGAGGGAAGCGGCACCCCATTTCATGGATGCCGAGCTCAAAACCCTCCTGGGCGCCATAGAGGAGAGGCGGGCCACCCTGCAACCTAGCCCGGGAAGGAGTCTGCCAGCCGCCACCATTCGCCTGAGCGCAGGTGGCAGAGGCTATCAACGCCACCAGAACACCGTCCATACCGGCCTGAGTGCTGTAAAAACTGACCTCTTCATGGCGACCAGGGTGAGTAGACAGCACTGTGTCCCTGGCACCGACCCCTGTCTCACACACCCGTAACCCCCCCCCACCCCAATCAGGAGGATGTTTGAACCCCCACCCTGCAAAACATGCCAGCAACCATACCAGGCCCCATGTCCAGGTGCCCTGGCCACCGAAGCCACCAGCTGCCCACCAGCTGGGCTGCATGCGTCGGACTGTCTAACACTGTCACCTTCAGTTTCTCCCCCCCCCCCCCCCCCCCCCCCCCCCCCCCCGCCCCGGAGAACGCTGGTTGTAACTGCAGGGAGCAGGAAAAGACTGGAGGGTGACCGCCCGACCTGTGGCCCCTCACCATGACTGAGCAGCGGACCCTGTACATGGTCGGCGGGCCCGAGGAAAGGAAAGTCGTTGGGGTGGTGATCGGCCTTGTGCGAGGAAGTGAGATCCTGCTTATTTGCAGTTCGACATCAAAATAGGGACCAGAAATAACGGCAAACCCAGCTCTGCTGACCCTGCAAAGTCCCCCTTACTAACACCTGGGGGCTTGTGCCAATGTTGGGAGAGCTGTCTCACAGACTAGTTGAGCAACAACCTGACATAGTCATACTCACAGAATCATACCTTACAATGTCCCAGACACCAATATAATCCTTCCTGGGTATGTCCTGTCTCACCAGCAGGACAGACTCAGTAGAATTGGCAGTACAGTGGTATACAGTCGGGAGGGAGTTGCCCTGGGAGTCCTCAATATCGACTCTGGACCCCATGAAGTCTCATGGCTTCAGGTTAAACATGAGCAAGGAAACCTCCTGCTGATTACCACATACCAGCCACCATCAGCTGATGAATCAGTACTGCTCCATGTTGAACACCACATGGAGGAACCACTGAGGATGGCAAGGAGGACTTCAGTGTCCATCACCAAGAATGGCTCCGTAGTCCCACCACAGACTGAGCTGGCCGGGTCCTAAAGGACATAGCTGCTAGACTAGGACTGCAGCAGGTGGTGGGGGAATCAACAAGAGGGAAAAACATACTTGACGTCATCCTCACCAATTTGCCTGCTGCAGATGCATCTGTCCGTGGCAGTATTGGTAGAAGTGACCACCACACAGTCCTTAGTAATAGAGTCATTGTCATAGATGATTACAGCATGGAAACAGGCCCTTCGCCCCAGCTTGTCCATGCCGCCCTGTTTCAATCACTAAGCTAGACCCACTTGCCCGCATTTGGCCCACATCCCTCTATACCCTTCCTGCCCATGTAACTGCCTAACTCTTTTTTAAAAGGAAATAATTGTACCCGCCTCTACCACTGCCTCTGGCAGCCCGTTCCAGATTCTCACCACCCCCCGTGTGAAAAAAGTTCCCCTCTGGCCTCTTTTGTATCTCTCCCCTCTCAACTTAAACCTATGTCCTCTAGTTCTAGACTCCTCTACCTTTGGGAAAAGATGTTGACTATCTACCTCATCTATACTCCTCATTATTTTATAGACCTCTATAAAATCACCCCTAAGCCTTCTACGCTCCAGGTAGAAAAGTCCCAGCCTACCCAGCCTCTCCTTATAACTCAGACCATCAAGTCCTGGTAGCATCCTCATAAATCTCTTCTGCACTCTTTCTAGTTTAACAATATACTTCCTATAATATGGTCACCAGAACTGAACACAGTATTCCATGTGTAGTCTTACCAATGTCTTGTACAACTTCAACAAGACGTCCCAACTCCTGTATTCAATATTCTTACCAATAAAACCTAGCATGCTGAATACTTTCTTCACTATCCTGTGTAGCTGCGACTCCACCTTCAAGGAACAATGAACCTGTACCCCTAGATCTATTGGTTCTGTAACTCTCTCCAACTCCCTACCATTAATCGAGTAGGCCCTAACCTGATTTGATCAACCAAAATGCACCATCTCACATTTATCCAAATTAAACTCCATCTGCCATTCATCTACCCACTGGCCCAATTGATCAAGATTCTGTTGCAATCTTATATAACCTTCTTCATTATTCACTATGCCACCAATCTTGGTGTCACCTGCAAACTTACCAACACTGCCTCCGACATTCTCATCCAAAACATTTATATATATAACAAATAACAGTGGATCCAGCACCGATCCCTGAGGCACACCGCTGGTCACAGGCCTCCAGTTTGAAAAATAATCCTCCACAACCACCTTTTGGCTTTGGTCGTCAAACCAATTTTGTGTCCAATTGGCTAACTCACCCTGGATTCCGTGAGATTTAACCTTTTGCAATGACCGACCATGCGGTACCTTGCCAAAGGCTTGTGGAATTTGTTATGGGCTAGGGTTTATAGAACTCCAAAGTGTATCATGGAGTTCACCTGACCCACAACTTTTACTAGATTGTGGTATGGTGAGCACACGGCCCTCTCTACAGGTGTGGTGCAGCAGAAATGGAAAAGTATTTTTTAAAGCAAAACAATGTTTATTTCTATGAACTCAAGTTAACCTTTTTAAAACATACAGTGAACATCTTAGCAACCATCAATTCAAATACAACCCCCAAAGAATACAGCACTAAGTAATTCTTACTTTCCTTTTAACATCCATAAAACTTAAAACACCTTTTAACAGAAAGACATCAGGCTTAACTTCACTTCTAAGAACAGTTACCACGTTGAAATCAGCAAATGGACATTCATAAGCTTGCAGAGATTCACACACAACCTGCTGTGATTGCAGCTTCTCCAAAACTAAAATGAAACCAAACCCACCCTGCAGCAAAAGTCCTGAAGCAAAAGTAAAAAGCTGACAAACAGCCCAACTCCACCCACACTGTGACATCACTGCAGTAGTAAACACCCATTTCTTAAAGGTACTCTCACTGCAGTTATTTATATGCATACCCATTTATAAACACCCATTTCTTAAAGGTACTCTCACTGCAGTTATTTATATGCATACCCATTTATAAACACCCATTTCTTAAAGGTACTCTCACATGACAAGACAAAGACATTGTGGAGATAATGTCCCGTCTTCACATTGAGGTTACCCTCCAACGTGTTGTGTGGCACTACCATTGTGCTAACTGGGATAACAGATATAGCAACTCAGGACTGGACAGCCATGAGATGCTGTTTGCCATCAGCAGCAGCAGCATTGTATTCAACCACAATCTGCAACCTCATGGGCCAGCATATCTCCCACTCTACCCTTACTACTAAGCCAGGGATCAACACTGGTTCAATGAAGAGTGCAGGAGAGCATGCCAGGACGAACATCAGACATACCAAAAAATGCAGTGTGGACCTGGTGAAGCTACAACGCAGGACTACTTCTGTGCCAAACAGCATAAGCAGCAAGTAATAGACAGAGCTAAGCAATTCCACAACAAACACATCAGATCTGGGCTCTGTAGTCCTTCCAAATCCAGCCGTGAATGGTGGTGGACAATTAAACAACTCACTGAAGGCAGCATGGTAGCACAAGTGGATAGCACTGTGGCTTCACAGCGTCAGGGTCCCAGGTTTGATTCCCCGCTGGGTAACTGTCTGTGCGGAGTCTGCACGTTCTCCCTGTGTCTGCGAGGGTTTCCTCCGGGTGCTCCGGTTTCTGCCCACAGCCCAAAGATGTGCAGGGTAGGTGGATTGGCCATGATAAATTGCCCTTAGTGACCAAAAATGTTAGGAGGGGTTATTGGGTTATGGGGATAGGGTGGAAGTGAGGGCTTAAGTGGGTCGATGCAGGCTTGATGGGCTGAATGGTCTCCTTCTGCACTGTATGTTCTATGTTCTTAAGGAGTAGGCTCCACAGATATCCCCATCCTCATTGATGGAGGGGCCCAGCACATATGTGCAAAGGACAAGACAGAAGCATTCGCAAAAATCTTCAGCCAGAAGTGCCGAGTGGATGATCCATTTCGGTCTCCTCCGGAGTTCCCCAGCATCACAGATGTCAGTCTTCAGCCAACACGATTCACTCCACGTGATAACAAGAAACCGTTGAAGGCACTGGATACTGCAAAGGCCTGATCATATTCTGGCAATAGTACTGAAGACTTGTGCTCCATAACTTGCTATTCGTGCAGCTACAACACTGGCATCTACCCGGCAATGTGGAAAATTGCCCAGGTATGTCCTGTAAACAAGAAACAAGCCAAATGCAACCCAGCTGAATACCGCCCTATCAGCCTATTCGCCATCATCAGCAAAGTGATGGAAGGAATCATTAACAGTGTTATCAAGCAACACTTACTCATAAGAACATAAGAACATAAGAACTAGGAGCAGGAGTAGGCCATCTGGCCCCTCGAGCCTGCTCCGCCATTCAATTAGATCATGGCTGATCTTTTGTGGACTGAGCTCCACTTTCCGGCCCGAACACCATAACCCTTAATCCCTTTATTCTTCAAAAAACTATCTATCTTTACCTTAAAAACATGTAATGAAGGAGCCTCAACTGCTTCACTGGGCAAGGAATTCCATAGATTCACAACCCTTTGGGTGAAGAAGTTCCTCCTAAACTCAGTCCTAAATCTACTTCCCCTTATTTTGAGGCTATGCCCCCTAGTTCTGCTGTCACCCGCCAGTGGAAACAACCTGCCCGCATCTATCCTATCTATTCCCTTCATAATTTTAAATGTTTCTATAAGATCCCCCCTCATCCTTCTAAATTCCAACGAGTACAGTCCCAGTCTACTCAACCTCTCCTCATAATCCAACCCCTTCAGCTCTGGGATTAACCTAGTGAATCTCCTCTGCACACCCTCCAGTGCCAGTATGTCCTTTCTCAAGTAAGGAGACCAAAACTGAACACAATACTCCAGGTGTGGCCGCACTAACACCTTATACAATTGCAACATAACCTCCCTAGTCTTAAACTCCATCCCTCTAGCAATGAAGGACAAAATTCCATTTGCCTTCTTAATCACCTGTTGCATTTGTAAACCAACCTTCTGTGACTCATGCACTAGCACACCCAAGTCTCTCTGAACAGCGGCATGCTTTAATATTTTATGGTTTAAATAATAATCCCGTTTGCTGTTATTCCTACCAAAATGGATAACCTCACATTTGTCAACATTGTATTCCATCTGCCAGACCCGAGCCCATTCACTTAACCTATCCAAATCCCTCTGCAGACTTCCAGTATCCTCTGCACTTTTCGCTTTACCACTCATCTTAGTGTCATCTGCAAACTTGGACACATTGCCCTTGGTCCCCAACTCCAAATCATCAATGTAAATTGTGAACAATTGTGGGCCCAACACGGATCCCTGAGGGACACCACTAGCTACTGATTGCCAACCAGAGAAACACCCATTTATCCCAACTCTTTGCTTTCTATTAATTAACCAATCCTCTATCCATGCTACTACTTTACCCTTAATGCCATGCATCTTTATCTTATGCAGCAACCTTTTGTGTTGCACCTTGTCAAAGGCTTTCTGGAAATCCAGATATACCACATCCATCGGCTCCCCGTTATCTACTGCACTGGTAATGTCCTCAAAAAATTCCACTAAATTAGTTAGGCATGACCTGCCTTTAACGAACCCATGCTGCGTCTGCCCAATGGGACAATTTCTATCCAGATGCCTCGCAATTTCTTCCTTGATGATAGATTCCGGCATCTTCCCTATTACCGAAGTTAAACTCACTGGCCTATAATTTCCTGCTTTCTGCCTACCTCCTTTTTTAAACAGTGGCGTCACGTTTGCTAATTTCCAATCCACCGGGACCACCCCAGAGTCTAGTGAATTTCGGTAAATTATCACTAGTGCATCTGCAATTTCCCTAGCCATCTCTTTTAGCACTCTGGGATGCATTCCATCAGGGCCAGGAGACTTGTCTACCTTTAGCCCCATTAGCTTGCCCATCACTCCCTCCTTAGTGATAACAATCCTCTCAAGGTCCTCACCTGTCATAGCCTCATTTCTATCAGTCGCTGGCATGTTATTTGTGTCTTCCACTGTGAAGACCGACCCAAAAAACCTGTTCAGTTCCTCAGCCATTTCCTCATTTCCCATTATTAAAACTCCCTTCTCATCCTCTAAAGGACCAATATTTACCTTAGCCACTCTTTTTTGTCTTATATATTTGTAAAAACTTTTACTGTCTGTTTTTATATTCTGAGCAAGTTTACTCTCATACTCTACCTTACTCTTCTTTATAGCTTTTTTAGTAGCTTTCTGTTGCCCCCTAAAGATTTCCCAGTCCTCTAATCTCCCAGCAATCTTTGCCACTTTATATGCTTTTTCCTTCAATTTGATACTCTCCCTTATTTCCTTAGATATCCACGGTCGATTTTCCCTCTTTCTTCCGTCCTTCCTTTTTGTTGGTATAAACCTTTGCTGAGCACTGTGAAAAATCGCTTGGAAGGTTCTCCACTGTTCCTCAACTGTTCCACCATAAAGTCTTAGCTCCCAGTCTACCTTAGCTAGTTCTTCTCTCATCCCCTTGTAATCTCCTTTGTTTAAACACAAAACACTAGTATTTGATTTTACTTTCTCACCCTTCATCTGTATTTTAAATTCCACCATATTGTGATCGCTCCTTCCGAGAGGATCCCTAACTATGAGATCATGAATCAATCCTGTCTCATTACACAGGACAAGATCTAGGACCGCTTGTTCCCTCGTAGGTTCCATTACATACTGTTCTAGGAAACTATCGCAGATACATTCTATAAACTCCTCCTCACGGTTGCCTTGACCGACCTGGTTAAACCAATCGACATGTAGATTAAAATCCCCCATGATAACTGCTGTACCATTTCTACATGCATCAGTTATTTCTTTGTTTATTGCCTGCCCCACCATCTCGTTACTATTTGGTGGCCGATAGACTACTCCTATCAGTGACTTTTTCGCCTTACTATTCCTGATTTCCACCCAAATGGATTCAACTTTATCCTCCATAGCACCGATGTCATCCCTTACTATTGCCCGGATGTCATCCTTAAATAACAGAGCAACACCACCTCCCTTACCATCCACTCTGTCCTTCCGAATAGTTTGATACCCTCGGATATTTAACTCCCAGTCGTGACCATCCTTTAACCATGTTTCAGTAATGGCCACTAAATCATAGTCATTTACGATGATTTGTGCCACCAACTCATTTACTTTATTCCGAATACTACGAGCATTCAGGTAAAGTACACTTATGTTGGTTTTTTTACCTCTGTTTTGAATCTTAACATCTCCAGTTTTATTCCTTTTGTTATTACTGGGCCTATTCACTGTGCTCCCCTCAGTCACTGTACCTTGTACTGTCGCCCTTATGGATTTCTGACTATGTCTTCTCTGCCTTGCACTTTTCCCCTTACTTCCTTTTGTTTCTGTCCCTGTTTTACTACCTTCCAACTTCCAGCATTGGTTCCCATCCCCCCACTCAGCAATAACCTGCTCAAGGACGCTTAGTTTGGGTTCCTCCAAGGTCACTCAGCTCCTGACCTCATTACAGCCTTGGTTCAAACATGGACAAAAGAGCGGAATGAGATGAGAGTCACTGGCCTTGACATCAAGGCAACTTTTGACCGAGTATGGAGCCCGCACTAAACTGGAATCAATGGGAATCAGGGGGAAACTCTCCACTGTTTGGAGTTCTACCTGGCACAAAGGAAGATGGTTGTGGTGGTTGGAGGTCAATCATCTCAACTCCAGGACATCACTGCAGGAGTTCCTCAGGATAGTGTCCTAGGTCCAACCATCTTCAGCTGCTTCATTAATGACCTCCCTTCCATCATAAGGTCAGAAGTGGCGCTGTTTGTAGATGACTGCACAATGTTCAGCACCATTCGTCACTCCTCAGATAATGAAGCTGTCTGTGTCCAAATGTAGCAAGACCTTTTGCTTCAGTTTTTCAGCGGTAGCAGCGAGAGCAGTAACCAGGGGTCTGTCGCAAGATAAGTTTCCCGTTTAAAAAAATTACCTAACAGGAGAAGCAGCCTACAGTTTTTCAGCGGTAGCAGCGAGAGCAGTAACCAGGGGGCTGTTGGGAAGGTAAGTTTCCCTTTTCAAAAACTTAACTTACAGGAGCGGAGAGAGGGTGGAGCTGAGTGGGAGCGGTCAAATTGCAATCTGGGAAGGTGAGTGAACTGATATATTTGGGCAGCGGCTGAATCTGAGACACTACACGTGCAGTGTCTCCCACCTGCCCTCCTCCTCTAACCAAAAAAAAAACTGTGGTGTGTTGATAAGGTAAGGTTTTTCTATTTCTAATTCCTTTTATCGTGTGATTGGTAACAATTTTTCATTTTTTTTCCCTTTTTATTTATCTATTATTTGATATTATAGTTGGACTAAGTTAAGTTTAAGATTAAAAATGGCAGGAGATCTCAGACCTGTGTTATGTTCCTCGTGCTCAATGTGGGAGCTCAGGGACGTGGCTGATGTCCCTGACTCCTGCACATGCGGGAAGTGTGTCCAGCTGCAGCTTTTGTTAGACTGCATGACGGCTCTGGAGCTGCGGATGGACTCACTTTGGAGCATCCGCGATGCTGAGGAGGTCGTGGATAGCACGTTTAGCGAATTGGCCACACCGCAGATTAGGATTGCTGAGGGAGAAAGGGAATGGGTGACCAAAAGGCAGAGAAAAAGTAGGAAGGCAGTGCAGGTGTCCCCTGCGGTCATTTATCTCCAAAACAGGTATACCATTTTGGATACTGTTGGGGGAGATGACTCACCAGGGGAAGGCAGCAGTAGCCAGGTTCATGGCACCGTGGCTGGCTCTGCTGCACAGAAGGGTGGGAAAAAGAGTGGAAGGGCTATAGTCATAGGGGATTCAATTGTAGGGGGAATAGATAGGCGGTTCTGTGGTCGAAAACGAGACTCCCGAATGGTATGTTGCCTCCCAGGTGCACGGGTCAGGGATGTCTCAGATCGGCTGCAGAACATTCTGATGGGGGAGGATAAACAGCCAATGATCGTGGTACATATAGGCACCAATGATATAGGTAAAAAACGGGATGAGGTCCGACAAGCAGAATCTAGGGAGTTAGGAGCCAAGTTAAAAAGTCGGACCTCATGGGTGGTAATCTCAGGATTGCTACTAGTGCCACGTGGTAGTCAGGGTAGAAATGAAAGAATAGACAGGATGAATGCATGGCTTGAGAGATGGTGCAGGAGGGAGGGGTTCAGATTTTTGGGACAGTGTGACCGGTTCTGGAGGGAGGTGGGACTACTACAAATTGGACGGTCTATACCTGGGCCGGACTGGAACCAATGTCCTTGGGGGTGCTTTTGCTAATCCTGTTGGGGAGGGTTTAAATTAATGTAGCAAGGGGATGGGAACCAAATGAGGAGGTTAGTGGACAGTAAGGAGGTAGAAACTAAAGCCTGTAAGGAACTAGATCATGAAGTCAGCGTGACTAAGAGGAAGAGTAGGCAGGGAGCAGATGATGAACGCAAAGGAACTGGTGGTCTGAGGTGCATTTGTTTTAATGCAAGAAGTGTAGTAGGTAAGGCAGATGAACTTAGGGCATGGATTAGTACCTGGGAGTATGATGTTATTGCTATTACTGAGGCTTGGTTGAAGGAAGGGCATGATTGGCAACTAAATATTAGGTGGATTAGAGAGGGAGGTAAAAGAGGTGGAGGAGTTGCATTACTGGTCAGAGAGGATACCACAGCTGTGCTGAAGGAGGGCACTATGGAGGACTCTAGCAGTGAGGCGATATGGGCAGAGCTCAGAAATAGGAAGGGTGCGGTAACAATGTTGGGGCTGTACTACAGACCTCCCAACAGCGAGCGTGAGATAGAGGTGCAAATATGTAAACAGATTATGGAAAGATGTAGGAGCAACAGGGTGGTGGTGATAGAAGATTTTAATTTTCCCAACATTGACTGGGATACACTTAGTGTCAGAGGTCTAGATGGAGCAGAATTTGTAAGGAGCATCCAGGAGGGTTTTCTAGAGCAGTATGTAAATAGTCCAACTCGGGAAGGGGCCATACTGGACCTGGTGTTGGGGAATGAGCCCGGCCAGGTGGTTGAAGTTTCAATAGGGGATTACTTTGGGAATAGTGATCACAATTCCATAAGTTTTAGAATGCTCATGGACAAAGACGAGAGTAGTCCTAAACGAAGAGTGCTAAATTGGGGGAAGGTGTAGCCATCTAAGATGGACACTGGGCTACAAAATGGAGAACTGCTAAGACTGCAGGAAAAAAACAGTTAGTGGGGCCTCAGGGTAGCATGGTGGTTAGCATCAATGCTTCACAGCTCCAGGGTCCCAGGTTCGATTCCCGGCTGGGTCACTGTCTGTGTGGAGTCTGCACGTCCTCCCTGTGTGTGCGTGGGTTTCCTCCGGGTGCTCCGGTTTCCTCCCACAGTCCAAAGATGTGCGGGTTAGGTGGATTGGCCATGCTAAATTGCCCGTAGTGTAAGGTTAATGGGGGGATTGTTGGGATACGGGTTACGTGGGTTTAAGTAGGGTGATCATTGCTCGGCACAACATCGAGGGCCGAAGGGCCTGTTCTGTGCTGTACTGTTCTATGATCTATTGGGCAGCACGGTAGCATGGTGGTTAGCATAAATGCTTCACAGCTCCAGGGTCCCAGGTTCGATTCCCGGCTGGGTCACTGTCTGTGCGGAGTCTGCACGTCCTCCCCGTGTCTGCGTGGGTTTCCTCCGGGTGCTCCGGTTTCCTCCCACAGTCCAAAGATGTGCGGGTTAGGTGGATTGGCCATGCTAAATTGCCCGTAGTGTCCTAAAAAAGTAAGGTTAAGTGGGGAGTTGTTCGGTTACGGGTATAGGGTGGATACATGGGTTTGAGTAGGGTGATCATGACTCGGCACAACATCGAGGGCCGAAGGGCCTGTTCTGTGCTGTACTGTTCTATGTCTATGTCTATGACTTAGTGAGGACAAGCAGCTTGCAGAAGACTGTTTTGCATTCTGCACGTACAGAAACCAGTTTCTGGCCAGGTGCAGAGTTTCAACCAAATGTGCAAATGGGAAACACTTCTGCATAGTAATGAGGTGATCCAGATCCAGACCCCGCACAATAGAAACATTTAAGTATCAATGGATACTTTTCCTTAGACGCCCAGACAGAATGGTGCCACAGCAACCAACACAAAGAGCCGTAGGGACCGCCCCACCCATTGAGGAACGACCCTCAGATTGGGGAGTTTGAAAGATATCGATTGGGAGAGACCCAATCGATACATGGCAGGTGAAAGAACCGCCCCAAGGGGGCACGGACGTCTAGGACCTATAAGAGTAGGTCCCGCACATGGTTCGGTCTGCTTGCTCCGGCCCAGGACTGCTGTTTTTAGCTCCGGCCCAGACCTGTTACATCGCATCCTGATTCCAGTTTTCATCACCGGCCGTTGAGCATCAGCCATCGAACTGAAAGTGCCAACACAACGATCGCTACGTGATCCAGACCTTGCTAGATCTTGACAACTTTGCCAATCAGAAAGTTACAAACCAAGAACGGGACGAAGGCCTTGCTCCCTGACCTTGCCTGTTCCTGTCTAGATAAGTATTTAGTTGTTTAGTATTAGAAGTAAGTTAGTCTCTTTAGCGTATGCATGTGTACTTATTATATTTGTTATAATAAACACTAATCGTTTGGACTTACTAATCGGTGTACGGATTTATTACTTTGAACCTGACCTTGATATACTTGTGACGGTGTCTCAATACGGCACCTGGCGACTCCGAGCATAATTACACATACAGAGCCATAGTAGTGTTAAGCACACGGCCTTTAAACGGAGGCGTGTTAATCACACTCCAGTAAAACGAGCAACATTTAGTGGCGACATCCTGACGGGACGCGGTTACAGGTGGCACCCCCACTCCTTCGAGGACCCAGAAATTTGAACTAGGAATCTGATTGGAGAAAAAGGAAAAATCACAAGTAATCAAGGTGTTCAAACCAATAAAGATAATTCGGAAGTGTGTTTTGTGCATGCGTACTAACAGGGTTGTAAGGTTAACCTGAGAGCTTTTTTTGTTGTGACGAAGTGTCGGGAGTTTTTTAAGCGGAACATAGCGAAAGCCTTACCCGTCTTGTAAAACATTACCTCAACACCCCCTGTCCTAAATTAAGAGAGAAAGAGAAAATGGCCATGCAGGCAATGGAACGCCTCATGAACCCAGAACGGTTTGTGGTCGCAGCGACCAGCAGTAGCCGAGTAGGTCAGTGTCCCGTGTGGGAGCTGGAACTCCGCAAATACCTGAAAGGAAAGGGATGGCCCCTTTGGAACGAGTTCAGTATGAATGAGGAGACAGGTCCCGGAAGTATAGGACATACTTGGTGGGAGAACCTCTCTCAAATTCATAAAAAGAACTTAAGTAAAGCACGCAAGCCGATGGCAATCGTGTCCTGTTTGGCACAGTTGCGAGGCACTGAGGAGGTCGTTCAGACGCTCCGAGCAGAATTAAAAGAGAGAAATAGGATGAGCAAAGTTGATGTCAGGGACATAGAAAAGGAAAACATGGAACTAAGAGGGAAGCTGGCAGAGAAGGGTAGAGAGGTGGATGATGCCAAGAGGGCACATCAGTCATGTCTAGCCCATCTGAGCAGTTCCCAGACCCAGTATGAAAAAGCCTATCAAAACGTGCAACGTGCCGTCCTGATAAGAGAGGAATCGGAAAAGCAGGTAGAGGCATTGCAGAGGCAATGCTCTGACCTTAAGGCAGCGTTAAGAGCACTCCATGCTGCCACCACAGAACAAAGACAAAGCACAGTGGATCATGCCAAGTGTAGGAAGCAGATTGCGGAGCTGCAATCGCTGCTTTCAGTGCAGAATGGGTTCCAAAGTACTTTTGGAACACAGCTAGATGAGGAGAATGCCCCAGACTGGCAAGAATTAAGTGAGACAGCGCAGCGCTATGTTCAAGGAACATGTGCGCCAGCAGCGCAGCAGAAAAGGAAAGCACCCCAACCCATCACAGATCAAATAGCTACCGCACCTATGAATCCAGTCACCACCCAAAGGAAAGCGACCACAGAAGGCGCACCCGATATCACCTACACCACCCGCTTAACTGTAACCCAACTCAGGGACGCGTGTGAGAAAATCACTCCGTTTCTCCCCACCGCAGATCCCCACCAATTTTTCGCAAAAGTGAAACAACAGGCAACCATGTACGGCCTGGACGAGAGAGAGCAGGTTAAGCTCACGGTTCTGAGCTTAGACCCGTCTGTAGTAGCAGCCCTCCCCGACCCACAGAACGTTGGAGGAGGCACACTAGAGGAAATGCACACCTCCATTTTAGATGCAATAGGGTATAACCGAGGAGACCCAGTTGAAGGACTAAATAAATGCAGACAATAGAAAACAGAGCATCCCACAGAATTTGCAGAAAGGCTGTGGATCCATTTCACGGCAGTTTTCGGCGATTTAAACCGAGCGCATTTGAACCGTGACAACATGGTTAAATGGACGCGCACCATAATTTCCCATGCCACAGATGCAGGACAGAGTGCTTGCAATAGCTATGACCCCTCAGACGAGGCCCATAACGAGAAATGGGTTCTGAAAAGATTGTCCCGCGCTTGGGAACAATCGGTTCAGGGCAAAATTAAAATAAAGACCCCAGATGAAGCTCAGGCTGCAGCGGACATTCAAGCAGTGAGAGCACACCAAAGCCCCGCATGGGTAAATGAAGGGAAGAACAGCCCCCCACAGAAGTCGCTCGAATGCTACAACTGTGGCCAATTAGGACATTTTGCAAAGGAATGCAATGCACCCCAAAGATCACAGAGAGGCCAGCAGACAGGCACTCTGAACAGAAATAGAGCGAAGCCTATCCATAGTATAGGGATACAGTCAGGAGTGGAGGACACGAGGTTTTGTCTCCGCAGACGGGAAACCCCTTCCATCAGCCCCTTTACTCCGCCACATCCTAGACAAAGCGAAGGATAGGACCTTTGGAATTATCAAAGTTAGAAGTCACCATAGGTCATCCCCCCTGGAAATGTAAAAGCCGACGCACTGGCTAAAGCAGGTTCCAGGCGAGGACACCTTTGGACACCGCCATCTAGCGCACCAGCTAGCACCCCTGTGAGTGCAGTTCAAGTCTCACAGACGGACATTAAAGATTTAGCCGAGGCACAGAAGCAGGATGAAGATCTCAGGGAGATTTTTAAAGGAAATTTTGTGCCACAGTACGATAAGTTCCGACACGCTCTGACCACACATGAGGGTGTGATCATCAAGGACCAGCTTTATGTGGTCCCGCAACAGGATAGAAATCAAATGATTGCCTTGTTCCATGACGGTCATGGACACCAAGGGATCGACCCGACCACGAGGCACCTCAGGCAACTCTGTTGGTGGCCTAATTTAAGGACCGATGTTACCCATTACATTGAGAATTGCCTTATTTGCGCCCAGAATAACCCGGAGAGGTATTCCAAAAAGGCACAGCTTCGGCATACTCGACCAGTTAATGGCCCATGGACAAACCTCCAGATCGACTTTATAGGACCATTGCCCCCTTGTAGGAATGGCTATAAATACTTGCTGGTTGTGGTTGATACCTTTACCAACTGGGTAGAGGCATTCCCCTCAAGAACGAATACAGCTAAGACAGCTGCAAAGATCCTGACCCACCACATCTTCACGAGATGGGGTCTACCCAGAAGTATAGATTCAGACCAGGGATCTCACTTCACAGGACGTGTCATGAAGAACGTCCTGACCATATTCGGCATTAAACAAAATTTTCACATTGCGTATCACCCACAGTCAAGCGGGATTGTAGAGCGCATGAATCGGAACCTAAAATCGACCCTTAGAAAAATGGTTCAGGAAAACAATTCAACATGGGATTCAGTACTCCCATTTGCACTAATGTTTATCCGCAACACGGTTTCAACATCCACAGGTTTCACCCCACACACACTCATGACCGGACGCCTTATGAAAGGTACAGAATTCCTTTTAGGACTGGACATGACTAGCCCCGAAGTGACAGCCCTCACGCATGAGAAAGCAGTTAAAGACCTAGTTGAGACTGTGAGGTCTGCACAGATCGCAGCCGCAGTTCAACTGGGAAAATGACGCAAACAAAGCACAGCTTGCTTTAATAAGAACGTACACCCCACAGAATTTCAGGTTGGGCAACAGGTAATGCTATCTGTGTATAACCCCAGCAGTTTTTTGGCACCAAAATATTCCGGCCCGTACTCAATTTTGGACAAAATTAGCCCCTCAGTTTACAGGATAAAATACCCCAATGGAAAGACTGCGTGGTTCCATATTAACCAACTGAAGGCATATGGAACACAGTCTAACCACGCACACCATGTCTTACTGGACGCAGCAGAACATCTCGCCCCGCCCACTAGAGACACGTTTCCACCATCCCCCTCACAGACCAGTTCATCATCGGACTCGCCCACGACTCCGCCCACTGACCACAACAGACCACGCCCCGGAACGCCCACAAGCTGCCACAGCAGAGACAGCGATACTGACACTGACTTTGAGGACAGCCACAGCACACAACCCTACAGCCCCCACTGTAGCGACTACGACCTCGACTCCAGTGACCCCATGGAGGTCACCTAAGTTAAATACCCAGACCCACCACCCGACCCCAACGAACCCGACAATACCCCTTCACGTTTAGACCACACACTTTGGCACAGGGCCAATTCATACAGACTTGTCCGTAATGATGAAAGTGACCCCCGGTCACATAACTCTAAGATTGCATGCCTGATCCACACAAGGGTGTGGGATACGGGAGAGCAGGACGACACGGTATCTGACTCCCGATACGGCAACCCCTTTGTGACCCTGTTCACAGAGGCAGAGGAAAAGTGAGGTGTCCAGATGATGTAAAATAGGAACCGCTTGAGGGAAGCGATATCCTTTCTGATGGAACCTGAACGTATGTTTTGTTCATAAGTTTACGTTTGTTTGTCTTTTAATGTTAATGGTTCAGTTGGAGGTTGGCCATCTTCTTTTCAGCTGAAAAGATTGTGACCACCTCACATGATCGGCTAAAATATCTGGAGCCCAGCTCAACTTTTCACAAGGAGCATCTTGGCTCCTCCCTTGTTTTTAGGTGCCCCTCTATTCGGTGAATAGAGGCTGCAACCCCACGGTTAACACATTCTTGCCCGTTCATTCCAGGTTACTCAGCCAGTGGAGAAACGGCACTGAGGACCCGCCCTGTCTGAGAACCCACTTTGGTCAGCCAAGCTCGGGTACGGCACAGCACGCCTTACCCGGGGATTCCATCCAAATCTTACCCATAGCGGCCCATACGCAACTCATTCGACCTTTTTTGTTCCAAACTTTGTTTCATTTTTCTTTAGGTAGCCCTTCGGCAGCCATCCCACATGCTATTTACATCCAGGAACATTCGGATGGTAAATTTGCAAAGCCTGCGAGGCGGCTCGCAGGAGGAAAGTTGTTAGGTGTATTTCTGCTCCTAAATTCGCATTTGAAAAAAAAATGAGGAGAGTCACAGGGTGTGACTTGGCCAGTCATTTAAGGGTCAATTGGAATGAGAGGACAGATACACTAACAGTACGGATATTAAACTGTGTATTGACAGATACTGTGCTTGATCCCATAGCTTTTGAAAGTCGAAAGAGGGTTCACGGCAAGGATCGGCCATACAGAAGGAAGAGGACAAAGAGAACGAAGAGAAGACCATGATGGAAGCCTACCTATTAGTTTTAAACGTTGTTGTATTTATACATGTGGAAGCAAGTCACGTTTCCCCCACAACCCCCGCCGTTAATGTTTCCCTCACACCAACTACCCCGTGCTCAGCACTGATCAGCGAAGTTCAGACCTGGTGCACAAAATTCATGACATGGTACTCAATGTCGTATGTGATTGAATCACTGTTGGTGATTGCAATTCTCTGCATCATTGTACAGACCCTCAGGTTGAGGAAATGGAAAAGGAGAGCCTCCCGTTCCTGCCCCTCAACCATTTACGGAGTTCAATCCCCTATTTTCGGTTTTCACCAATCCCCCCAACCCCTTGATGCCTAGGAAATGAATAAAGCAACATGTGAATAAAGAAGATACTAATGTATTATATGGTTCTGAACTCGACTGCCGAGTCAGAAAGTGACATGTAATGTGGTGTGAATGGATAAGGTTTTTAGACTGTAATAAAATGTTTAAAATGAGATAAGGATAGTAGTTATGATAGGTAGAGGTTCCCGGTTATTGGTAATGCATGTCCCCTTTGACATAGCGCCAAGTAGAAATGTGAGATAAAATTTTTCTTGCCATAGTTAAAGAAAGCGTAGACGCCCAGGAACTTGCTAAAGTCAGGGAACCCAAAGAGGGCACCCAAAGGCACTCGAAGAAACATGCATAGGTGATCCTTCACAATTTCTCGTGAGGATCACAAGGAGGGAATGTAGCCATCTAAGATGGACACTGGGCTACAAAATGGAGAACTGCTAAGACTGCAGGGAAAAACAGTCTTAGTGAGGACAAGCAGCTTGCAGAAGACTGTTTTGCATTCTACACGTACAGAAACCAGTTTCTGGCCAGGTGCAGAGTTTCAGCCAAAGGTGCAAATGGGAAACAGATCTGCATAGTAATGAGGTGATCCAGATCCAGACCCCGCACAATAGAAACATTTAAGTATCAATGGAATCTTTTCCTTAGACGCCCAGACAGAATGGTGCCACAGCAACCAACACAAAGAGCCGTAGGGACCGCCCCACCCATCGAGGAACGACCCTCAGATTGGGGAGTTTGAAAGATATCGATTGGGAGAGACCCAATCGATACATGGCAGGTGAAAGAACCGCCCCAAGGGGGCACGGACGTCTAGGACCTATAAGAGTAGGTCCCGCACATGGTTCGGTCTGCTTGCTCCGGCCCAGGACTGCTGTTTTTAGCTCTGGCCCAGACCTGTTACATCGCATCCTGACTCCAGTTTTCATCACCGGCCGTTGAGCATCAGCCATCGAACTGTAAGTGCCAACACAACGATCGCTACGTGATCCAGACCTTGCTAGATCTTGACAACTTTGCCAATCAGAAAGTTACAGACCAAGAACGGGACGAAGGCCTTGCTCCCTGACCTTGCCTGTTCCTGTCTAGATAAGTATTTAGTTGTTTAGTATTAGAAGTAAGTTAGTCTCTTTAGCGTACGCATGTGTATTTATTATATTTGTTATAATAAACACCAATCGTTTGGACTTACTAATCGGTGTACGGATTTATTACTTTGAACCTGACCTTGATATACTTGTGACGGTGTCTCAATACGGCACCTGGCGACTCCGAGTATAATTACACATACAGAGCCATAGTAGTGTTAAGCACACGGCCTTTAAACGGAGGCGTGTTAATCACACTCCAGTAAAACGAGCAACAAAGGCCAACTCTACCAAAATTCGGCAGGAGCTGGGGAATGTGGATTGGGAGCTGCTGTTTGAAGATAAATCCACATTTGATATGTGGGAGACTTTTAAAGAGAGGTTGATTAGTGTGCAGGACAAACATGTACCTGTGAAAATGAGGGATAGAAATGGCAAGATTAGGGAACCATGAATGACAGGTGAAATTGTGAGATGAGCTAAGAGGAAAAAGGAAACATACATAAGGTCTAGGCGACTGAAGACAGGCAAAGCTTTGGAAGAATATCGGGAAAGTAGGACCAATCTGAAACGAGGAATCAAGAGGGCGAACAGGGGTCATGAAATACCTTTAGCAAACAGCGTTAAGGAAAATCCCAAAGCCTTTTATTCTTATATAAGGAGCAATAGGGTACCTAGAGAAAGGGTTGGCCCACTCAAGGACAAAGGAGGAAAGTTATGCGTGGAGTCAGAGAAAATGGGTGAGATTCTTAAAGAGTACTTTGCATCGGTATTCACCGAGAGAGGGACATGATGGATGTTGAGTTTATGGATAGATGTCTGATTACTCTAGGTCAAGTCGGCATAAGGAGGGGGGATGTGTTGGGTATTCTAAAAGGCATTAAGATGGACAAGCCCCCAGGTCCGGATGGGATCCATCCCAGGTTACTGGGGGAAGTGAGAGAGGAAATAGCTGGGGCCTTAACAGATATCTTTGCAGCATCCTTGAACACGGGTGAGGTACCAGAGGACTGGAGAATTGCTAATGTTGTCCCCTTGTTTAAGAAGGGTAGCAGGGATAATCCAGGTAATTATAGAGCGGTAAGCCTGACGTCAGTGATAGGGAAGCTGCTGGAGAAGATACTGAGGGATACGATCTATTCCCATTTGGAAGAAAATGGGCTTATCAGTGATAGGCAACATGGTTTTGTGCAGGGAAGGTCATGTCTTACCAATTTAATAGAATTCTTTGAGGAAGTGAAAAAGTTGATTGATGAGGGAAGGACTGTAGATGTCATATACATGGACTTCAGTAAGGCATTTGATAAGGTTCCCCATGGTAGGCTGATGGAGAAAGTGAAGTCTCATGGGGTCCAGGGTGTACTAGCTAGATCGATAAAGAACTGGCTGGACAACAGGAGACAGAGTAGTATTGGAAGGGAGTTTCTCAAAATGGAGAACTGTGACCAGTGGTGTTCCACGGGGTTCCGTGCTGGGACCACTGTTGTTTGTGATACACATAAATGATCTGGAGGAAGGTATAGGTGGTCTGATTAGCAAGTTTGCAGATGACACTAAGATTGGTGGAGTAGCAGATAGTGAAGGGGACTGTCAGAGAATACAGCAGAATATAGACAGATTGGAGAGTTGGGCGGAGAAATGGCAGATGGAGTTCAATCCGGGCAAATGCGAGGGTGATGCATTTTGGAAGATCCAATTCAAGAGCGAACTATACGGTAAATGAAAAAGCCCTGGGGAAAATTGATGTACAGAGAGATCTGGGTGTTCAGGTCCATTGTACCCTGAAGGTGACTGCGCAGGTCAATAGAGTAGTCAAGAAGGCATATGGCATGCTTTCCTTCATTGGTAGGGGTATTGAGTACAAGAGTTGGCAGGTCATGTTACAGTTGTATAAGACTTTGGTTCGGCCACATTTGGAATACTGCGTACAGTTCTGGTTGCCACATTACCAAAACGATGTTGATGCTTTGGAGAAGGTGCAGAGGAGGTTCACCAGGATGTTGCCTGGTATGGAGGGTGCTAGCTATGAAGAAAGGTTGAGTAGATTAGGATTATTTTCATTAGAAAGACAGAGGTTGAGGGTTGAGGGGGCACCTCATTGAGGTCTACAAAATCATGAGAGGTATAGACAGGATGGATAGTAAGAAGCTTTTTCCCAGAGTGGGGGACTCAATTACTAGGGGTCACGAGTTCAGGGTGAGGGGGAAAAGTTTCAGGGAGATATACGTGGAAAGTTCTTTACGCAGAGGGTGGTGGGTGCCTGGAATGCATTGCTGGTGAAGGTGGTAGAGGCGGGCACGATAGCATCATTTAAGATGAACCTACACAGATACATGAATGGGCAGGGAGCAGAGGGATACAGATCCTTAGAAAATAGGCGACAGTTTTAGATAGAGGATCTGGATCGGCGCAGGCGTGGAGGGCCGTAGGGCCTCTTCCTGTGCTGTAATTATTCTTTGTTCTTCTTTGTTCTTTGACCTGGACAATATCCAGGCTTGGGCTGACAAGTGACAAGTTACATTTGCACCTCACAAGTGCCAGGCAATGACCATCTCCTACAAGAGAGGATCTAACCACCACCCCTTGACATTCAATTGCATAACCATTGCTGAATCCCCCACTATCAACATTCTGGGGATTACCATTGATCAGAAATTGAACTGAACTAGCCACATTAATACTGTGGCGAGCATGGCAGGTCAAAGACTAGGAACCTTACAGCGAGTAACTCGCCTCCTGACCCCCAAAGCCTGTCCATCATCTACAAGGTACAAGTCAGGAGTGTAATGGAATACTCTCCACTTGCCTGGATGAGTGCAGCTTCAACAACACTCAAGAACCCCATCACCATCCAGGAACCCACTTGATTGCTCCTCTTTCCACAAACATTCAAAGCCTCCACCACCAATGAACAGTGGCAGCCTTGTGTGCCATCTACAAGAGGCACTGCAGTACTCACCAAGGTTCCTGAGACAGCACCTTCCAAACCCACGACCACTACCATCTAGAAGGACAAGAGCAGCAGATACCTGGAAACCCCACCAGCTGGAGGTTCCCCTCCAAGTCACTCACCACCCTGCTTTGGAAATATATCGCCGTTCCTTCACTATCGCTTGGCAACATCCTGGAACTCCCTCCCTAATAGCACAATGGGCATACCTACACCTCAAGGACTACAGCGCTTCAAGAAGGCAACTCACCACCACCTTCTGAAGGGCAACTAGGGATGAGCAATAAATGCTGGCTGAACCAGTGACGCCCATATCCTGTAAATGGAGATGGTGCACTCCCTATGCTCACAGCCGCGAGCATGCAGACCTTGGCTGAGTTGAGAGCGGGCTTCCAGGACTGGCAGCGCCAGGTGGCAGAGGAGCCTCAGGGGATAGTTGCACTCGCACCCCCATCCCGTCTCTTTACTTCCCTTTTTAAATAGTGGAGTTACATTAAACACACACCAATCTGTTAGAAATTTCAAATACAAATTTAATGTGAGCGTTTTGTAATGTAATGCTGCTAAGCATGTTGTTCATGGATTTATAATATGCTTTTGTGAATTGAGGTTAAATCATAGGGAAACCAACAGTCTGACTCTGAACTTGCTAAAATGAATTATCTTCAGATCTCCATTCTAAAAGTTACAAAGCCAATGTGCAGAGTGCACAGGCTGAGCCCTCTACCCATCTCATTGCTTGCTCAAAAAACAATTCAAATTCAAACTGAATCCAAATCATGGTCTCCACAAGAGAGACACGCAAGGCACAAGCCAACAAGAAAAAGCACTGCACCTCATCCTGGGTTTGACCTGACACTTGATCCCAGCCAAAAGGTCAAGAAAAGGGTTCAGAATTGGATGCCAATCAGTGGCACGCTCATGCATTGCAATGCTGACTAAATTGACACAATTGACTCCTCATGGGCTGCAGATTAAACAAGCCATCCAACTTGAACAGCCAGCCACCAAAATGTGGTCATTCCCACACCCCCACTACTCGCCTTCAAACAACTGCGCAACCTGAAACAAACCATTGTTTGCAGCAAACTACCCAGCCTTCAGAACAGCGACCACAACACCACACAACCCTGCCATGGCAACCTCTGCAAAACGTGCCAGATCATCGACATGGGTACCACCATTACAAGTGAGAACACCACCCACCAGGTAAACGACACATACTCATGCAATTCTAACAACACTGTCTACCTCATACGCTGCAGGAAAGGATGTCCCGAAGCGTGGTACATTAGCGAGACCATGCAGACACTGTGACAATGGATGAACGGGCATCGTGCGACAATCACCAGGCAGGAATGTTCCCTTTCAGTCTTGGAACACGTCAGCAGTCAACAGCATTCAGCCTCTGATCTCCGGGTAAGCGTTCTCCAAGGCGGCCTTCAGGACGCGCGACAACACAGAATCGCCGAGCAGAAACTTATAGCCAAGTTCTGCACACATGAGCACGGCCTCAAACGGGACCTTGGATTCATTTCGCATTACATCCACCCCCCACCATCAGGCCTGGACTTGCGAAATCCTACCAACTGTCCTGTCTTGAGGCAATTCACACCTCTTTAACCTGTGAATCTCCCTCTCTCTAGTTGCTCCGTCTGGACCTGCAGATTTAATTACCTGCAAAGACTCCCATTCAAAGTATCATCTTGCATCTTTGACTTTGTCTATATATATATATGTTTCTGGAACTCACCTCTTCATTCACCTGAGGAAGAAGCAGTGCTCTGAAAGCTAGTGATTTGAAACAAACCTGTTGAACTTTAACCTGGTGTTGTAAGACTTCTTACCAATATAATAGTCCCTGACAGCCTGGCGTCCATAGCCAATGGCCTTGAACACCCATACAAATCATGCCCTCTGACTTCACAGTGCTGCCTGACTGTGGGGTTCACTCTCACTGCACTCATCCTCCTCTTTGTGTGAGGATTTTCAGGCCTCCTGAGCTGGAAAACACCCCAACTCTGCCCATTCAGCCTGGCCTCTCATGGGACCCCACCTAAGAACCTCACAGTTGGCCTCAATGCTGACTCTGTGGATTCACCTCCTCCCACCCACTTCCCAGCTGCCACTTTGGAAGGGCAATGCCTCAGTGGTTATATTACCACAAGCCCAGCAAGGAGGACATGGGAAGCACTACCTGCAAACCAACCGCCAGACCCCTTTAAGCCTAAAGTCTCACAAACATGAAGGACAACTAAGTCCTGCGAAACGCCCCACCCCCCCCCCACAATGCCAATACTGAACAATTCCCTCCAGGGAATTTATCTTGGTTCCCTACGTAAGAGCGTAAGAAACTGCGCTGACTCTCTTCGCTGGCCCCTCTGCTGCCGGCACCCTAGATGGTAATGACGACCTGAGCACTCACCTCCGATATGAGCTTTGGAGATTTAAGTCACCAGGTTCTCATTTTCATACAGCTATTGTAAACGGCGACCGATGAATACTCATTGAGGGGGAGTCCCGGCAGGAGTTCTCACTAATGATACGTTATAATGATATTATAATGTATTAAAATGAGGGAGGCGATTCTCCAAATGGAGCCCAATTGTTCACGCTGTCGCGAACGGTGTCGCATTTCACAACGGTGCGAAACGGGCGTGGGGATGACCGATTCTGGCCCCCACACAGGGCCAGCATGGCGCTGGAGCGGTTCATGCCGCTCCAGCCTCCTTTCCCGGTGCCAAATGGGCACCGCGTCAACCCGCGCATGCGCAGTTGGGTCGCGCTAACCTGTACATACGCGGGGGACTTCTTCAGTGCTCAACATGGCGTCGGAGTTCAGGGGCCGGACGCGCAAGAAAGTCGGCCAAGGAGGGGAGAGGCCGGCCCGCCGATTGGTGGGCCCTGACCGCGGGCCAGATCCCATCGGAGGACCCCCCGGGACGGAGCCTCCCCCCCCCCCCCAC
This sequence comes from Scyliorhinus canicula, assembly GCF_902713615.1. Classification (NCBI taxonomy): domain Eukaryota; kingdom Metazoa; phylum Chordata; class Chondrichthyes; order Carcharhiniformes; family Scyliorhinidae; genus Scyliorhinus; species Scyliorhinus canicula. The sequence goes on along the minus strand of NC_052146.1, from coordinate 102,925,450 downwards.
AGGCTGCCCCCCCTCTGACCGTTCGCGCAGAGTTACCGCTGGCAACGACCAGGGGTGAACGGCGCCAGCGGGACTCTGTCGTATCCACCTGGCTGCTCGGCCCATCCAGGCCGGAGAATTGGCGGCCCCACCGATTCCAGCGGCCGGCGCTGCGCCAAACGCGGCGGCGCAATGGTGGCGATTCTCTGCATCTCGGAGAATCGCGCGCCGGCATCATGGCGCGGTTGCGCCGATTCTCCGGCCCGCCGCATGGCTCGGAGAATCGCCCCCGAGGTTCCCAGCTTTCCGTGGCATTTTTCTTGCGACGCCACCAGCGAGGGGCCTAGAAAATCAGAAAACGCAATCCTGCTGGAGAGAATTGCCTTTTCCGATTCTCATTGAGTTTTCTACCTATGTCGTCGTCCTCGCTAACAGCTAATGCGGGCTCACATTTCCCCCATTCTTTCCTCTCTGGGCGGGCATAGTGGGTAGCGCTGTTGCTTCACAGCTCCAGGATCCCAGGTTCGAATCCCGCTTGGGTCACTCTGCGGAGTTTTGCTGGTTTTTTTGGCCTCGGGAGTTTCTTGCGATCAGCTGGTGCAAAGCCTGAGGTGTCGCTCTCATAACATTCATTCGTTGTGCCTGGATCTGTACCGGGTGTAACACAGTGCTGAATCGTACCCAAGAGGTTGTCCCTTGTGTTATTTTTAAAGGCATAGACATAAATTTTCAATTTTTTTTTTAATAAACATTTTATTGAGGTATTTTTGGTATAGTAACAACAACAAAATAAACAATATACATGAAACCATAAACATAGTGCAAACAACATTTACCTTTCGTACCGGTCCGACCCTTATTACTCCCCTAACGATTAATTTTCGGCAAAGAAGTCGACGAACGGTTGTCACCTCCGGACGAACCCTAACAGTGACCCTCTCAGGGCGAACTTGATTTTCTCCAAACAGAGAAAGCTAGCCATGTCCGATAGCCAGGTCTCCGACTTCGGGGGCTTTGAGTCCCTCCAAGCTAATAGTATCCGTCTCCGGGCTACCAGGGAAGCAAAGGCCAGAACGTCTGCCTCTTTCTCCTCCTGGATTCCCGGGTCTTCCGACACCCCAAAAATCGCCACCTCTGGATTCAGCACCACCTGTGTTTTTAAACCTTGGACATGACATCTGCAAACTCCTGCCAAAATACCCTAAGCTTCGGACATGTCCAGAACATGTGGACATGGTTCGCTGGCCCTCCCATGCATTTTGTGCACCTGCCTCCACCCCAAAGAATCTGCTCATCCGGGCCGCTGTCATTTGAGCTGGTGAACCACCTTAAATTGTATCAGGCTGAGCCTGGCACATGTTGCAGACGTGTTGACTCTACTCAATGCGTCAGCCCACAGACCATCCTCTATCTCACCTCCCAGCTCCTCCTCCCACTTGCGCTTCACCTCCTCAGTCTGCGTCTCCTCTGACCCTATAAGCTCCTTATAGATGTCCGAGACGCTCCCCTGCCCTACCCACACTCTGGAAACTACCCTGTCCTGAATCCCCCTTAGCGGTAGGAGCGGGAAGGTTGACACATGTTTACGAAGGAAGTCTCGCACCTGCAGATACCTGAATTCGTTTCCCCTCGCCAACCCAAACTTTTCCTCCTTAGCCCACATACTCGGAAAGCTCCCCGCTATGAACATATCCCCCATCCTCTCAATCCCCGCTCTCCGCCAGAACCAGAACCCATACTCCCCGGGGCAAACAGGTGATTATCACAAATTGGGGCCCAGACCGGTGCTCCCACTGCTCCCACATGCTGCCTCCACTAGCCCCAAACTCTCAGGGCCGCCACCACCACGGGGCTGTAGCGTGGAGTACCACACCGGCGGGAGCGGCAGAGGCGCAGTTACCAATGCCCCCAGACTGGTGCCTTCCAAAAAGTCGCCTCCACACGCTCCCCTGCCAACCTCTCCCCCACCACCCACTTCCTGATCATGGCTATATTAGCCGCCTGGTAATAGTTGCTAAAATTTGGCAGCACCAGCCCGCCCTCTCCCGACTCCACTGAAGCATTACCTTCCTTACTCGTGGGGTCTTGCCCACCCAAACAAAGCCCCTGATCACTCTGTTGACCCGCTTAATAAAGGACCGCGGAATAAACTGAGGAGACACTGAAATACAAATAGGAATCTTGGGAGGACCGTCATTTTCACCGTTTGCACCCTCCCGGCCAGAGAGAACGGAAGCGCGTCCCATCTCCGGGCCAGGTTCAATTTATGCAGCCGGTCCATTCCCGCGCCACTTGGATGCCCAGGTACATAAAACTACCCCCTATTGACCTAAATGGCAGCTCCCCCAGTCGCCCCTCCTGTCCCCCTCGCCTGAACCACAAACATCTCACTCTTATCCATGTTTAGCTTATACCCTGAAAACCGGCCAAATTCTCCGAGAATCTTCATGATCTCTTCCATCCCCTCTACTGGGTCCGAAACGTACAGAAGCAGGTCGTCAGCATAGAGTGAAACTCTGTGCTCCACACCCCCCCCAGACCAGTTCCCTCCAGCCCCTTGAGGCTCTCAGAGCAATCGCCAACGGCTCTATAGCCAGCGCAAACAACAGTGGGGAGAGGGGGCATCCCTGTCTTGTCCCCGGTGCAGTCTAAAATAGTCCGAAGTTGTCCTATTCGTCCGTACACTTGCCACAGGAGCCTGATACAGTAACCTGACCCAATCAATAAAGCCCCGCCCAAATCCAAACCGTCCCAGAACCTCCCACAGGTAATCCCATTCTATCCGATCAAAAGCCTTTTCTGCATCCATTGCGATCACTATCTCCACCTCCCTACCTTCCGGGGGCATCATGATCACATTTAACAGCTTTCTTACATTGGCCACCAACTGCCTACCCTTAACAAACCCCGTCTGGTCCTCCCCAATAACGTCCGGAACACAATCCTCAATCCTGGAGGACAAGAGGAGGACAAGATTTGTGGGCGCAGTTTGGCGTCCACATTCAACAGGGAGATTGGCCTGTGACATCGTAGGGGACAGCACCCCTCTTTCCCTTGCCTCATTGAACATCCTCAACAATACTGACCCCAATATCCCCGAGACCTTTTTATAAAATTCCCCTCACCGCCCTTTACTTTCCCTATCTCCCTGGCTGCCTCCCTCTTGCTAAGCTGCTGTGCAAGCATTCTGCCAGCCTTCACTCCATGCTCACAGATTGCCCCCCTCGCCTTTCTCAGCTGTTCCACCGCCCTCCCTGTGGTCAGCAAGCTAAACTCCGCCTGCAACCTCCGCCATTCCCTTAAAAGCCCTGCCTCTGGTGTCTCCGCAAAACACCTATCAATCTGTAATATCTCCTTTACCATTCAGTCTGTCTCTGCCCTGTTAACCTTCTGCCTATGAGCTCAGATCGAGATCAGCTCCCCACTGACCACTGCCTTCAGTGCTTCCCAAACCACTGCTACTGAAATTTCCCCCGTGTAATTGACCTGCAGATAGCTCTGAATACATTTCCTCAGCCGCTCGCACACCCCTTCGTCAGCCAAAAGTCCCACATCCAACCTCCAGTGCGGGCGCTGATTAACATCTTTGCTAACCCAGTGCGGTGCAAGGTCTGAGTTTGTGATCGCCGATTACCCCGTGTCCACTACCCAAGCCAGAAAGACCCAGCTTAAAATAAAGAAAAACTGAGGACAGTACACTTTATGCATGTGTGAGTAGAAGGAGAACTCCTTCACCCTTGGCTGCCCAAATCTCCATGGACCCAGCCCCCCCATCAGCTCCATGAACCCTCTTATTCCTTTGCCATTCCTGGCACCCTGCCCGTTTTCGAGTTTGACCGGTCCAAGCCAGGGTCCATAACTGTATTGAAGTCTCCTCCCATGACCAACCTGTGCGAGTCGAGGTCCGGTATCTTTCCCAGCATCCTCCTAATAAACGTCACATCGACCCAATTTGGCGCATATACATTAACTAATACCACCTGCACCCCCTCTAGCTTCCCACTCACCATAATGTACCGACATCCCACGTCCGAGACTATTCTACCCGCCTCAAACACCATCCGCTTATTGATCAGGATCGCGATCCCTCTAGTCTTTGAATCTAGTCCTGAGTGAAACACCTGGCTGACCCACCCTTTCCTCAGTCTAACCTGGTCCATTACCTTAAGGTGCGTCTCCTGCAACATTACCACGTCCGCCTTCAATCCCCACAAGATGTGCAAACACACGTTCCCTTTTGACCGGCCCATTTAACCCTCGAACATTCTAGGTGATCAGCCTTGTTGGGGGCCTCATTGCCCCCACCTCCACCAATCAGCCATTCCTTTTTTTAGGCCCGCCTCAAGCCTGTGTTCCACGCCTCCACCGGCCCGCCCCCAGACAGCCCCCTACCTCCTCTCTGGCCCTCAGCCCAAGTCCCTCCCTCGTCAGCAAAACATTCACCCCCCTCACCCCTAAGAAACAACACCCTGTAACCCCACTTCTTTCCTAAACCAAACATATGCACACCCCCCACTGCGCTTCCGAGAGCTAGCTCGCCCAGCTAGCTTGGTGGCCCCCATCCCCGGCGCCAGATAGTCTCCCACCTGTTGTTCCCTCCACACCCTCCCCCCCGCTCATGCAAACAAACTCCAACATCAAACAATCCCCACACAATTGCCCAACAGAAAAACACCAAGATCAAAACAAGCACACCTCCATTCCCCAACAGTGCAAATGAAAACCTTAACTCACTCAGCTCTAATGCTGGTTCCAAATCAATGCAAACGGCACCTCAAACATCTTTCATTAAACGCAAAATGAGAAACTTTTTACAACGCAGAGAAACAAAAAGAAAAAACAAAAACATGAACGTTGCAGCCAAGGTCAAAAGTTCTCAGTCCACCACCAGCCTTTTCTTTTTCGCAAAGTCCAACGCGTCCTCAGGCGACTCGAAGTAAAAGTGTTGATACTCATGCGTGACCCAGAGACGGATTGGGTATAACAGTCCAACTTCACCTTTTTCTTGAAAAGGATCGCCCTGATCTGGTTGAAGCCTGCTTGCCTCCTGGCCACCTCCACACTCAGGTCTTGGTAAACCCGCAGGATGCTATTGTCCCACTTACAGCTCCGTGTCTGCTTGGCCCACTGTAGAATATGCTCCTTATCCGAGAACCTGTGGAATCTCACGATCATTGCCCTCGGTTGTCTCCCATTCGTGGCTTCCTCGCGAGTGCTCCGTGAGCCCTATACACCTCCAAGGGCCGGGTGAATACCCCATCCCCCAGCAGCTTCTCAAACATGTCTGCGATGTATGCCCCAACGTCCGTTCCTTCGGACCCCTCTGGGAGCTTTAGGTTCTGCCAGCGGGAGCTATTCTCTAGGTCCTCCACCTTCTCCAGAAGCTTCTTCTGCTGGTCCCTCAGCATCTCCGCCTCCAGCTCCACCACGGTCTGATGCTCCCCCTGCTCAGCCAACGCCTTCTCCACCTTCTGGATCGCCCAATCCTGGGCGTCCAATCTAAGCTCCAACCGTTCAATTGATTCTTTTATCGGGTCCAAGCAGTCCCGTTTCTGCTTAGCAAAACTTGGAAAATATTGCAGAGAATGTAAATGTTTTTTCTTAATGCCCATTTTTACTTTGGAGAAGCAAAAACCTGATGATAATTTCTCTGATATTCTTTAGGATTTCCCCTAAGCAACAGGTAAACTTCAGAATTGCCCAGCAAATCAAAGCATTCTTGAGTAAATCAAGAGTAAACATCGCTGCTTACAGCAGGTGGGTTTAACAATTTGCATTTTGCAACCACCCTAATGAAGGAAATATACTGTGCCTAGAGCACAAAACACATTGTAAATCTTTGCACAGCATTGGGTCCCAGAATGTGCACATGTAATCATTCTGCTAATTCAGCAGCCATACCATTGACAGTCTCAAAACACCTTACATGCCCCTCTTCCTCGGCTTCATTCTCGGTGGGTGAACCTGAAGTGGGAGCAAGCGGTGTCCATGGGCACCACTGAGGCCTTCCGTGCCCGGTGAGCACCGCAGGGTCTGGGTATGTTATTGACCCTTTTAATCACCTTTTGGATTGATGTTTTAAGTTTCATTTGCCCTTTGTTTCTGTTTAGGGCAGTTTCCCTTTAAGGAACGGCCCCTTTTTAAATTATTCCTCAGTTTGTTTAATTTAATTTGATTGATTGAATTTAGAGACGTTCAAAGCACCTTACAGTCAATGATGTACTTTTGAAGTGTAGCCACTGATGTAATGTAGGAATCAAAGCAATCAGCTTGCTCCCAGCTCCCAGAAACAGCACTGTGATGAGTGACCCGATCTTTTTTTTTTAGTAATATTCGTTAAGAAATAGATATTGGCCAGGAGACTGGGGAGAACTCCCCTGTTGTGTTGTTCAAATAGTGCCTCGAGATCTTTTACATCCAGCTGTTTTACATCTGATCCAAAGGTTGTTGCAGAGCAATGGGTTAATAGTCATGGTAATGAGATAGTGATGTGTATCACAATGTATCAGTGACAACAGCAATCATGTGCAGAAAACTGAAGAGAAGATTGTATTCGAGAGTCTGTATGGGGGATATATGCTTAGAATGGAGCACAGTGCAAAGAAAGGAGTGTTTGAAGAGATTTAGCGGAGTGAGATCTAAGTCACACATAAGTAGAGAGAAACCTTCCCAAAACAGCAGGCCACAAGAGAGGTCCAAATATTATTCAAAGTGGAAACCAAATCACAAACCAGTTGTCAAATTGGGCATGTCGAGCTCCCCTGGTACTGCACTGGAGACAGTCTAGAGTTCAAGTCTCTGAGGTGGGACTTGAACCCACAATCTTCTGATTCAGAGATAGGTGTGCAAATCCTGAAGTGGAATTAGTGTTTGGCATTTCCAATTTTTTTCTTTTATAGTTCATGGGATATGCAAACATTGGGTGGAGGAGTTGAAAGACGGAACAACATTTTCCACATCCGATGGTGGCCACTGTTTTCGGGGGCAAAGTCAGAGAATCTCTCAAAGACTCCAGTCACATTTCTCGATGATGTAAATTCAGGACATGATTGTCCCCCCCCCCCCCCCCCCCCCCCATCAATGACCGGCCATGTTCCTCGCCGTTAAATATTGGGAATTAATTAAAATAAATTAGCATCTCATTATTGTGACCACATTCTGGAATTCTCCCCCATGTCAAATTTAAATCCCATGTCGGCAGGACTTATGAACACCATAATTTACAACTGCTGTTATGGGCCAGGGTTTAGAGAACCCCAAAGTGTACCATGGAGTTCACCTGACCCACAACTTTTAATAGATTGTGGTATGGGGAGCACACGGCCCACTCTACAGGTGTGGTACAGCAGAAATGGAAAAGTGTTTTTTAAAGCAAACCAATGTTTATTCTATGAACTCAAGTTAAACTTTTAAAAACATATAGTGAACATCTTAGCAACCATTAATTCAAATACAACCCCCAAAGAATACAACACTAAGTAATCCTTTAAACTTTCCTTTTAACATCCATAAGACTTAAAACACCTTTTACCAGAAGCACATCAGGTTAAAGTGATGACTGTTATTAGTTTTAAATCACCAGAATCGATTTACAGTCTTTAGATTACAGAGAGAGACTCTAATACACCTTCTGGCTGTGACTGCAGCTATCCAGCTCTGAAAAAGAAACTAAAACACACCCTGCAGCAAACAACATAAAACAAAAGTAAAAAGCTGTCAGACAGCCCAGCTCCACCCACTCTCTCACATCACTGCAGTAATAAACACTAAATTCTTAAAGGTACTCTTGTTGCTAATTGTGTTTTACACTTAATTGCTCTGTTTAATAACCTTTGCTCTAGAGTCACCAGGTATCTTTCTGATACCACCACGAGGTTCAAAGCCAAGTGTTGATCAATAACTCAATACACCAGTTAATAAGTTTCAAAACAAAACACATTTATTATACACACAGTCAATCACTACTCATGTATAAAACTCTACTTACTAGACTATCACTATAACTTAAGGCACTATAACTTAGCTTTCAAATGGCCCACCAGGTCAGGGGAACAATGGCCTTTCGTTCGATTCTGAGTCTGCAGGCTTCAAAGCTGGTATGGACTAGTAGCTAGGGGTGCCTATCTCGTAGCGTGCGTTGACTGGAGACTTATTTGGTTGGTGCAGCTGCTAGGCAGGTCTCTCCTTGTTGAGAGTCACGGTCAAGAGTTCTTTGAGAGCTGCCAAGAGACCCTGCCAAGAAGATCGAACTGAACTTGGGGACTCTATTTTATAGTCCCCAGTGGTTTTGCGCCCTTTTGGGCGGATCCCGTACCTGGTTCCAATTGATTGGACTAAGTCCAATCGTTTTAATCGATTTCTCCAATACTGGAGCTGTTCCCTGATCGCTGGGCGGTTCCTATGTGTCCGTTGACCTTCCTTTGTCCTGGCTCCTGCTGGCGCCGGGGAGTCTGGTTTGGTCCCAATTGCTTTAATGTTTCCAATTGTTCCTGGGGATTGCTTATTAATATGCAGATGGTTGCTGGTTTCGGTTCTGTCTGGGATTTTGCAAGTCTTAATACACAGGAAACCTTGCACCTGCTTGTTTCCCTGTACCTGGTTGAATTTCCCTGCATTCTTTGCGGGCATCCATTTTGGAATCAGGAAGTGGTCAACCCAGGTGGCTACACTCCCTCCTTGTGATCCTCAACGCGAAGCGTGAAGGATCACATTACTCCGGTGTCTTCATTCCCTGACCCAGCGAGCACTCTTCCTTGGCCTCTACACTGACCATAACTATGCAGTAAAAAACTTTAATTAATTCTAAGGGGCGCTATGTCATAAAGGGACATGCCTTACAAAACAAGAACTGGAACCTCTAACCATCCTCAATAAACTACTCTCACTTAAATCATCAAACATACTAGCTTCCTAACAATACAAAAATAATAGCAGCATTCACATTTTCCTCTGGCTTGGTGGTCAAGCACAGAGTTTTACAATCTTACAGTCATGAACGAAACACATTTCTTACAAATGACGCACAAACAAAAACAAAAGTTCTTTATTACATTTCAAGGGGTTCGGGGGCCTGGTGGAAACCGAAAATAGGGGATCTCATCCTGTATACCGGGGTGCGAGATAGGTAGGCTCTCCTTCGCCATTTCTTCATGCGAATAGTCTGCACGATGCTGCAGAGTATTGCCAATGCCAGAAGTGATTCAACTACATATGAAAGGGAGTACCACGTTATAAACCTATTGTAACCACCTAAAATGGACGCTGAGCTACAAAATAAGCCAAGCGCTAAGACTGCAGGGAAACAGGCAGTTTAGCCAGACCAGCAGTCTGCAAAGAGAGCATTTTGCATTCTGCAAGTAGCAGAAACCAGTTTGGGCTCAGGTGAGAAGACCTTAGCTAGGTGCAAATGGCAAAACGCTTTGCATGCTAATGAGGCAATCAGACCTGAACACCCACACAATAGAAACATTTGATTCTGAATGGACACATTTGAATCAAGGCCCAGACATCGAGGCACCAGAAACCTCCAAACAAAAGGGCATAAGAAACACCCCCCCCCATCACGGAGACCCCCTCGCATTGGGGAATTAAAACAGTATCGATGAGGAATTGACCCAATAGATATCCAAAGGTTAAAGCCCGCCCAAGAAGAGGGAAGGACAATGGGATCCCTATAAAAGACAGGGACCTCGTGTTGTCCGGTCTGTTTTCTGTGCTCCGGCTTAACTTCGGTCAAGGTTTGTTTTCCGTGCTCCGGCCCTGACCAAGAACTTGAAGATCCACTCTGACTCCAGCCGTCGAGCACCAGCCGCCGAACCGTAAGTGCCAGTACGACGCTCGCTACGCGAACTAAGCCCGCTAGAACCCCCCAGTGACCAGAACGCTTGCTGAAGGTTGCAGCCCAAGACCAGGACGAAGGCCTCGCTCCCTGACCTTGCCTGTTCCTGTTAGATAAGTATTCTGATTACTTTAGTTTAGTCATAGCTTAGTCTCTTAGTGTGTGCATGAGTATTTATTATAACTGTATAATAAATATTATCGTTTGGACCTTACTAATCGGTGTATCGTCTTTATTACTTTGAACTTGACCTTGGAATACTCGTGACGGTGTCTATACGGCACCTGGCGACTCCTAAGCTGAATAAATACATAGAACAGAGCCTAGTGGTGTTAAGCACTTGGAAGTTAATACACCCCAATAAACGCGTTTTGCCCTCATACCAAAACGTGCAACACTATCACACCATGTTGGGGTACCGTCGGTCGTTACTGGGCTCTGGGTGCTATGGGGTAGTGAATCATTGACGGCCGGTGGAGTGGGGGTGAGGAGGTTCGCGTTCGCGTGCAACCAAATACATCTTATAACTACAGCAACAAAGATGGAGATTGTCTTCATCTTTCTCTTCTCTTCTCTCTTTCCTTCTCTTCTCTTCCTGGAGCTTCTGGAATTCTGTTCTTATCTTGTTTAATATCTCGTGCGTTAGTCTGTCTGTCCTTTAGTGCCAATTACCCATTATAATTGGTTACCATCTGTGACTCCCTCATTTCTTTTTAAACCGAATTTCAGGACCAGACACACTTAAAAATACTGAAACAGTGCGATCCGTCTCGCAGCCGTGCGATTTACCATCCAAATGTTTGAGGATGTAAATAGCAGGAGGGGTAGCAACTGAAGGGTCGCCGTAAAACAAAAACAAAACTTTTGAACCAAAAGAGCCAAAATGAGTTGCGTACAGGTAAGAGTTGAATGGAATCCCTGGGTAGGGCGGGCTGTGCTCTACCCGAGCTTGGCTGACCAGAGGTGGGGTCCTCAGACAGGGCGGGAACCACTGCCATTTCTTCACTGCCGGAGTAACTGACAAGAACGGGCAAGAATGTAGTCATCGTGGGGGGCTGCAGTAATGTCTCTTTCGTCGAACCAGAAGAGCAGTTCTAAGCGGTTTCGGCTAATAAGCCTGCCGTCAAATCAGAAGGGCAATTATGAAGTGGATTCTGGCAAGCTCTCAGTGGTTTCTGCTGAGAAGCATGTCGGTAAGTTCTCAGAGATTTCTGCGGACAAATTTGGCGTGGGGCTGTGGAAGGCTGTTTAAATTGAAACAAAGAACATTTCACAAACACAAACAAACAAACATGCAACGAATATCGTGCAGGTTCCATCAGAAAGGACACCGTTTCTCTCAAGCGGTTCCTTTTTAAAACATCATCTGGACACCTCAGTTTTCTGTTGCGAACAGGGTCGAAAAGGGATTCTCGTGTTAGGAGTCAGACTCAATGTCATCTTCTTCTCCCAGATGCCATACTCTTGTATGGATAAGGGTTGCCAAAGCTGCGTGATGTGACTTAGGGTCCATCTTGTTGTTCCGGACGAGCCTGTACGAATTGTCACGGTGCCAAATAGTTGTGTCTAGTTCTGTGGAAATGGAGTCGGGGTCGTCATCGTAGGGTGGTGGTGTTGGGTGTAGGATGTTAAGGAATTTGATCAGGAAGGGATCACTCGAATAGTGTTCAGATTCGCTGGGTGTGAGGCCTGGTGCAGGGGAATAGTAGGGAGGTGTGCTGTGGCTGAAGTCTGTGTCACTGTCGCTGTCTCTGTTGCTGCATGTGGCCGTTCCGGGGCGGAGTCTAGAGTCAGGGGGCGGAGTCGAAGTCGAGTCCATGGATGGGCTGGTCGTGCTGGGGGAGGGTAGGAATATGTTTCCTAGGGCAGCATGGTGGCGCAGTGGGTTAGCCCTGCTGCCTCACGGCGCCGAGGTCCCAGGTTCGATCCCGGCTCTGGGTCACTGTCTGTGTGGAGTTTGCACATTCTCCCTGTGTTTGCGTGGGTTTCGCCCCCACAACCCAAAGATGTGCAGGTTAGGTGGATTGAACATGCTAAATTGCCCCTTAATTGGAAAAAAAATTAATTGGGTAATCTAAATTTTAAAAAAAGGAATACGTTTCCTGTGGGCGGGTCGAGGTGTTCTGCTGCGTCGAGCATGGCGTGGTGTGTGTGGTTAGACTGCGAGCCATATGCCTTGAGCTGGTTTATATGAAACCACCCAGTCTTTCCGTTGGGATACTTAACTTTATAAACGGAGGGGCTTACTCTGTCCGCAATGGAGTACGGACCCGAATACTTAGGTGACAGGAATGTGCTGGGGTTGTAAATGGAGAGCATAACCTGCTGTCCTACATCAAACTCAGTCGCATGCACTGCCTTTTCGAAACAGGCCTTGCTCTGTTCCTTCCTGGTGCCTAGAGGGGGGTAACCTCTGGATGTGGAAAACAGTGTTCCGTAAAAACATGAGAGCAAATGGGAGAACGGATTCCCAAGTGGTATTGTTTTGTTGGACAGGCAGGAAATCCTTGCTCCACAGGATCTAAAACTCTCGATGCGTATGCCACGGGTCTTAACTGTTCGTGCCGTTCCTGGAGGAGCACGGCCGAAAGGGTGCCATCTGTGCTAGCTACCTCTATAGTGTAGGGGGAAAGTGTGTCTGGAATCTGTAGTGCGGGGGCTGCGATGAGTACGCGTTTTAAAGCATCCACGGCATCTGTATGCTGCGGAAGCCATTCCCAAGGAGCTTTCTTCTTTCGGAGGTCGGAGAGGGGCGCTGCTTTGGTGGCAAAACTGTCTATGTGGTTTCGACAGTAGCCAACCAGTCCTAAAAATGACCGGAGGGCTGATACATTTTGGGGAAGGGGTAATTTGACAATCGAGTCAATCCTTTTATGCTCGATCTCGCGTTTACCGTGCGTGATAATTGTTCCCAAATATACCACTTTGTCTTCCAAAATTTGGGCCTTCTTGGGGTTCACTTTACATACAATCTGCTGTAGGAGTCCTAGGGGTTCTGACAGAAGTGAGATGTGCTCTGCCTTTGTGTCTGTCTGCAGTAACAGGTCGTCTACGTACTGGACCAGACATTCGGGGCGAGAAAATTTAGATAAACCATTTGCCAGCTGCCTGTGGAAAATGGAGGGGGAGTTCTGGAATCCTTGTGGGAGGCATGTCCACGTATATTGCTGACCTTTGAAAGTGAAGGCAAATTTGTGCTGGCACGCTTTTGCCAATGGAATGGACCAGAATCCGTTACTGATGTCCAAAACCGTAAAATATCGTGAGTGGAGTCCCTGTTTGAGCATGGTCTCGGCACTTGTGGCTACAATGGGGGCTGCGGCTGGGGTGACTTTGTTGAGTTCCCGGTAATCAATGGTCATTCGCCATGATCCATTGGGTTTTCTTACTGGCAAAATCGGGGCATTATTAGTGGAGGCTACTGATCTAAGTACGCCCTGTTCTAATAAGCTTTCAATCACTTTGGAGATTTCCCCCTCTGCCTCTTGGGGAAATCCATATTGCTTTTGGGGTCTAGAGTCTGTAATCTGAACCGAGCCAGCCATCCTGCCACAGTCGTGTTTATGACTTGCAAATGCTGCCCTAACCTGTTTGTCTGTGTGGTCGGGTCAAACCAGTATTCGCCGACTGTGCAAATCATATTAGCATAGTCACCTACTGTGAGCATTGCGGGGACTCTTGCTGTCTTTGCCATTTTCCAGACACATTTATTCACTGGATCGAATGAAAGGTTGTGGGAGCTCATGAAATCAATTCCCAAAATGTGTTCTGCTGTGTGGGGCAGATCGACTAAAACTAAGGGGTGTTGGGTAGTAATATTGCCTATCTTAATGGAGACAGGGGCTGTGATATGTCCCTGCTGTGAGTGGCCTGTAAAGCCGCTGAGGGTGATGGTGTCTGCCACGTGTCTTTCTGGAACATGGTGGAGGAATTAATTGTGGTGTGGGACCCTCCTGTGTCCCAAAGAAATTCAATGGGCTGTCTACGTACTCTTGCTGCAACGACCGGTCGGTCGGACCTATCCCAAAGGGTGTCGCAGTCCCAAGTTGGGGAGCCCGAACACCGTCAGTCTGTTCAGTTCATGTCTGCCTGGTCTGAACGGGCACTTACACTATGAATAGGCTTTGTCTTATTCCTATTTAGAGTGCCTGTCTGTTGGGCTCTCTGTGGCTTTTGTGGGGCATTGCACTCTCGTACAAAGTGACCTAATTGTCCACAGTTAAAACATTCCTGAGATTTCTGTGGCATAAGCTCTCTGTCCTGCCTCTGTGGCATAAGAGATCAGGGTTCGGGTCCATTTGGCCGTGTTTTCTGGGGTCAAATGGGTGCGGGTTAAGTCTCCGAATACCGCCGTAAAATGGATCCACAGGCGTCCAGCAAACGTTGTGGGGTGTTCTGTTTTCTTCTGCTTGCACTTATTCAGGCCTTCTACTGGGTCACCTCTATTGTAACCGATCGCGTCTAGGATCGCCATGTGCATCTCTGCTAGGGTGCCTCCTCCTACATTCTGTGGGTCAGGAAGGGCTGCTACAATGGAAGGGTCAAAACTGTGAGCTTCACTTGCTCTCGCTCATCCAGGCCGTACATGGTCGCCTGCTGCTTAACTCTAGCAAAGAATTGGTGGGTGTCTGAGGTGGGGAGGAAAGGTGTGATCTTTTCGCACGCGTCCCGTAATTGAGTCACGGTTAAGGGGATCGTGTAAAGAAATTCCACATCTCCGTCCGATGCGGCTCTGCGGTGGGTGGTGACTGTATTCATGGGGGTGTGATCTATCTGCTCTGTGGGGGGTTGGGGTGCTCTTCTCTTTTGGGGCTTTTCTTACGCACATGTTCCCTGTACATATCTATGCGTTGTCTCATTTAGTTCTTGCCAATTGGGGCCGTTTTCCTAATTTAATTGGGATCCAAATGTGCTTTGGAATCCATCCTGGACTGAAAGCAGAGACTGCAGTTCTGCAATCTGCTTCTGGCACTTTGCGTGATCTACTGTCTCTGCTCTGTGGTGGAAGCATGGAGTGCTCGTAATGCTGCTTTTAAATCGCTGCACTGCTTTTGCAATGCCTCTACCTGTTTCTCTGTCTCTTCTCTTACCAGGACTGCACATTGTGTGTCTTGATAGGCCTTATTGTATTGGGTCTGGAAGCTGCTCAGATGCGCCAGACAAGACTGGTGTGCCCTCTTGGCATAATCCACCTCTTCACTGCCAACTTCCTTCTTAATTCTACATTCTCTGTCTCGATCTCACTAACATCGACTTTACTCATTTGATTCCTCTCATCTATCTCTTTGCGGAGTGTCCGAACGACCTCCTCTGTGCCTCGCAATTGTGCCAGACAGGACACGATTGCCATCGGTTTGCGAGCTTTCCCCAAGCTCTTCTTTTTTTTTTTATGAATAACTCCAGCTTTTATTTATTTTATAAATGTTTTTATTCAGTTTTCGTATTTTATATTGAACAAATTACAAATTGTTAGGAGAGAGAAACAAAAAAAAAAACAAACAAAAACAAACACGCAAAAATTAACATACATATTTACAGGTAAGCATCTTCGTAGTAGTAACTGCCCCCCCCCCCCCCCCCCCAACATGTTTATTTAGCTTGGTTTTGGGCCTTAGCTAGCCATCGAACCCCCGTAACGAACCTGTAGCCCCCCCCCCCTCCCGCTACCTTCCCCCGACTATTCTTCCTCTTGTACATTGGCCACAAATAGGTCCCGGAACAGTTGCATGAATGGCTCCCACGTTCTGTGGAAGCCGTCGTCCGACCCTCGGATGGCAAATTTGATTTTCTCCATTTGGAGAGATTCCGAGAGGTCGGACAGCCAGTCCGCAGCTCTGGGCGGTGCTGCTGACCGCCAGCCAAACAGGATTCTACGGCGGGCGATCAGGGAGGCAAAGGCAAGGGCGTCCGCCCTCCTCCCCAGGAATAGATCTGGCTGTTCTGAAACCCCGAAGACCGCCACTATCGGGCATGGCTCCACCCTCACTCCCACCACTTTGGACATAACCTCGAAGAAGGCTGTCCAGTACTCCACGAGTCTGGGGCAAGACCAGAACATGTGGGCGTGGTTGGCCGGGCCTCTTTGGCACCGTTCACATCTGTCTTCCACCTCCGGGAAGAACCTACTCATACGGGTTCTTGTTAGGTGGGCTCTATGTACCACTTTTAGTTGCGTCAGGCTGAGCCTTGCGCACGTGGAGGTGGAGTTGACCCTATGCAGTTCCCCAAGCTCTTCTTATGGATCTTGGTCAGGTTCTCCCACCAAGTATGTCCTATACTCATGGGACCTGTTTCTTCATTTGCACAAAATTCGCTCCAAAGGGGCCATCCCTTCCCTTTGAGGTACCTTCTAATTTCAACTTCCCAAACGGGACACTGTCCTACTCGGCTGGTCGCTGCGACCACAAATTCTTGCGGGTTCATAAGGCGTTCCATTGCCTTCATTGCCATTTCTCTATGTCTGTGGGTTCTCTTTAAATTTGGAACAAGGGGTAATAAAGCGGCGATGCAAACACGGGTACGGCTTTCGCTAATTTCCGGAATACATCTCCCAACAGTTTTTCGCAACAAAATCTATCAGGTTTAACTTATATCCCTGTTAGTACACATGCATTAACACACTTCCGAATTCTGCAGGATTGATCAGAACTGCTTGAACACTTGTGTTATGAAATGAAATGAAAATCGCTTATTGTCACGAGTAGGCTTCGAATGAAATTACTGTGAAAAGCCCCTAGTCTCCACATTCCGGCGCCTGTTCGGGGAGGCTGTTACGGGAATTGAACCGTGCTGCTGGCCTGCTTGGTCTGCTTTCAAAGCCAGCGATTTAGCCCTGTGCTAAACAGCCCCTATTTCTGTTCCCAATTGGATTCTAATTCAAATTTTGGGTTCTCTCGGAGTGGGGGGGGGGGGGCCACTTCTAAGTCGCGTCCCGTCAGAGTTCGCCAATAAATGTTGCTAATTGTGTTTTACACTTAATTGCTCTGTTTAATAACCTTTGCTCTAGAGTCGCCAGGTATCTTTCTGATACCACCACGAGGTTCAAAGCCAAGTGCTGATCATCATAGAATTTACAGTGCAGAAGGAGGCCAATCGGCCCATCAAGTCTGCACCGGCTCTTGGAAAGAGCACCCTACGCCCTACCCAAGGTCAACACCTCCACCCTATCCCCATAACCCAGTAACCCCACCCAACACTAAGGGCAATTTTGTACACTAAGGGCAATTTATCGTGGCCAATCCACCTAACCCGCACATCTTTGGACTGTGGGAGGAAACCGGAGCACCCGGAGGAAACCCACGCACACACGGGGAGGATGTGCAGACTCCGCACAGACAGTGACCCAAGCCGGAATCGAACCTGGGACCCTGGAGCTGTTAAGCGATTGTGCTATCCACAATGCTACCAGTTAGTAAGTTTCAAATCAAAACACATTTATTATACACACAGTCAATCACTACTCATGCATAAAACTCTACTTGCTAGACTATCACTGCAACTAAAGGCCTATACTTAGCTTTCAAATGGCCCACCAGGTCAGGGGAACAATGGCCTTTCGTTCGATTCTGAGTCTGCAGGCTTCAAAGCTGGTATGGACTAGTAGCTAGGAGCGCCTATCTCGTAGCGTGCGTTGACTGGAGACTTACTTGGTTGGTACAGTTGCTAGACAGGTCTCTCCTTGTTGAGAGTCACAGTCAAGAGTTCTTTGAGAGCTGCCAAGAGACCCTGCCAAGAAGATCGAACTGAACTTGGGGACTCTATTTTATAGTCGCCAGGGGTTTTGCGCCCTTTTGGGCGGTCCCCGTACCTGGTTCCAATTGATTGGACCATGTCCCAATCGTTTTAACCGATTTCTCCAATACTGGAGCTGTTCCCTGATCGCTGGGCGGTTCCTATGTGTCCGTTGACCTTCCTTTGTCCTGGCTCCCCCTGGCGCCGGGGAGTCTGGTTTGGTCCCGATTGCTTTAATGTTTCCAATTGTTCCTGGGGATCGCTCATTAATATGCAGATGGTTGCTGGTTTCGGTTCTGTCTGGGATTTTGCAAGTCTTAATACACAGGAAACCTTGCACCTGCTTGTTTCCCTGTGCCTGGCTGAATTTCCCTGCATTCTTTGCGGGCATCCATTTTGGAATCAGGAAGTGGCCAACCCAGGTGGCTACACTCTCACTACAGATACTTATATACACACCCTTTATAAACACCCATTTCTTAAAGGTACTCTCACATGACACTGTCTTTAAAAGGCGTGTACCCAGTGACCTGAACTCCGAGGGGAAGTCGTAGGTGGGCACACAACTTAGTGCAGCGCTCGCGAGGATCCCTCATACGAGTTCAAGGAAGTGGCACTATGGATGTAGGAGTGGGGCGAGGGCTGATAGAAAAGTGTCCAAAGTGGCTTCTTCCTGACAAGCTTTCAGTCACTGTAAAGCCTTGGTTATGGGATGTGGCGGAGGGGGAGTGCTCCCCTCGGTACAAGGCAGCACCGAGGGGAGCTTCAGGGCAAGGGCTCCAGTGCAGGGGAGGGACAAGGCAGCACAGACTTAAGGGAGTATGCAAAAAAACATGGCGGAGGAAGGTGAGGAAATTGGCACAAATTTAGAAAGGTATTTCAAGTTTGGGCATTCTTCCACAGCTGAGCTCATTCAGCATCAGCTCCTTTGTTTGATATGTTTGGAGTCTCGCTTCTAAAGCAAGTGTGCCCACTCTATCAACACTAATTCTTCTTTTTAAATTATTATTTTTTTTAAATTTAGAGTACCCAATTCATTTTTTCCAATTAAGGGGCAATTTAGCATGGCCAACCCACCTAGCCTGCACATCTGTGGGGTTGTGAGGGTGAGACCCACGCAAACACGGGGAGAATGTGCAAACTCCACACGGACAGTGACCCAGAGCCGGGATCGAACCTGGGACCTCGGCGCCGTGAGGCAGCAGGGCTAACCCACTGCGCCACCGTGCTGCTCAGAACACTAATTCCTGACAGTGCCACTTATCGCTCCTGAACTTTTAACTCCCCAGGTGCAGACTGCAAATTAAAGTGAGTTTTCTGGGGCTGCACAGTGATCGAGTTACTGGGCAAGTTAGAGGATTCCCATTGTGAAGATGGACATGGAACAGACGCTGAGGGAGGCATTCAGAACCCCTTTCATTGTATTTATTCAGGCTTTGAGCAACAACACTCATGATCCAACCTAACTGTGTAGCCTTGATGTGTAGGTTAAGATAATACCTACATCTGAGCTGAGAACACAAGCTGCAGTCACGCGGCCAAAACTGTCACCGTTTGGATATTGCTGTGGGGTGGAGGTGGGTGGGGCTTTGGTCAGGCAGCAAGGTGACAAAACACTGGCCATCCAAGTGGTGGCAGGGCAGCACGATAGCACAGTGGTTAGCACTGCAGCGGCACAGTGCCAGGGACCCATGGCCAAATCTGGCCTTGGGTGATTGTGTGGGATTTGCACATTTTCCCCGTGTCTGCTTGGGTTTTCTGCATGGTGCAGGGCGGCAGTAGCACAGTGGCTAGCACTGATGCTTCACAGCGCCAGGTGTCCGGATTCGATTCCCAGCTTAGACCACTTTCTGTGCAGGATCTGCACGTTCACCCGGGTGCTCCAGTTTCCTCCCTCAAATCCTGAAGGATAAGCTTGTTAGGTGAATTGGACCTTCTGACTTCTCTCACTTACCCGATCAGGCGCCGGAATGTGGCGACTCGAGGAAATTCACAGTAACTTCATTGCTGTGTTGATGTAAGTCTACTTGTAACACTAATAAAGATTATTTTTATTATCTTCCACTGCGGGGAAGTGTATTGTGCCTTTTCGAGGGTCGGTGCAGACTCGATGGGCTGAATGGCCTCCTTCTGCAATGTCGGGATTCTATGATTATCAGACTCTCCGGCATGTGCCTTGAGTCGGATCCAGCATTACATCTACACCTTCAATCATCACCTGCCCCCTTCAGAATTACATCCACACTTCAATCATCACCTGCCCCCTTCAGCATTACACCCACCTGTCAATCATTACCTGCCCCCTTCAGCATTACATCTACACCTTCAATAATCACCTGCCCCCTTCAGAATTACATCCACACTTCAATCATCACCTGCCCCTTCAGCATTACATCCACCTGTTAATAATCACCTGCCCCCCTTCAGCATTACATCCACACCTGTCAATAATCACCTGCCCCCTTCAGCATTACATCCACCTGTCAATAATCACCTTCCCCCTTCAGCATCACATCCACACCTGTCAATAATCACCTGCCCCCTTCAGCATTACATCCACACCTGTCAATCATCACCTGCCCCCTTCAGCATTACATCCACACCTGTCAATCATCACCTGTCCCCTTCAACATTACATCCACACCTGTCAATCATTACCTGCCCCCTTCAGCATTACATCCACACCTGTCAATAATCACCTGCCCCCTTCAGCATTACATCCACACCTGTCAATCATCACCTGCCCCCTTCAGCATTACATCCACACCTGTCAATCATCACCTGTCCCCTTCAACATTACATCCACACCTGTCAATCATTACCTGCCCCCTTCAGCATTACATCCACACCTGTCAATAATCACCTGCCCCCTTCAGCATTACATCCACACCTGTCAAACATTACCTGCCCCCTTCAGCATTACATCCACACCTGTCAATCATCACCTGGCCCTTCAGCATTACATCCACCTGTCAATCATCACCTGCCCCCTTCAGCATTACATCCACCTGTCAATAATCACCTGGCCCTTCAGCATTACATCCACCTGTCAATTATCACCTGCCCCCTTCAGCATTACATCTACACCTGTCAATCATTACCTGTCACCTTCAGCATTACATCCACCTGTCAATAATCACCTGCCCCCTTCAGCATTAATCCACACTTCAATCATCACCTGCCCCCTTCATCATTACATCCACACCTGTCAATAATCACCTGCCCATTCAGCATTACATCCACCTGTCAATAATCAGCTGCCCATTCAGCATTACATCACACCTGTCAATCATTACCTGCCCCCTTCAGCATTACATCCACACCTGTCAATAATCACCTGCCCCCTTCAGCATTACATCCATCTGTCAATCATCACCTGCCCCCCTTCAGCATTACAGCCACCTGTCAATAATCACCTGTCTCCTTCAGCATTACATCCACCTGTCAATAATCACCTGTCCCCTTCAGCATTACATCCACCTGTTAATAATCACCTGCCCCCTTCAGCATTACATCCACCTGTTAATAATCACCTGCCCCCTTCAGCATTACAGCCACACTTCAATCATCACCTGCCCCCTTCAGCATTACATCCACCTGTCAATAATCACCTGCCCCCTTCAGCATTACAGCCACCTGCCAATAATCACCTGTCTCCTTCAGCATTACATACACCTGTCAATAATCACCTGTCCCCTTCAGCATTACATCCACCTGTCAATAATCACCTGCCCCCTTCAGTATTACATCCACCTGTCAATCATTACCTGCCCCCTTCAGCATTACATCCACCTGCCAATCATCACCCGCCCCCTTCAGCATTACATCCACACCTGTCAATAATCACCTGCCCCTTCAGCATTACATCCACCTGTCAATAATCACCTGCCCCCTTCAGCATTACATCCACCTGTCAATAATCACCTGCCCCCTTCAGCATTACATCCACACCTGTCAATAATCACCTGCCCCTTCAGCATTACATCCACACCTGTCAATAATCACCTGCCCCTTCAGCATTACATCCACACCTGTCAATAATCACCTGCCCCCTTCAGCATTACATCCACACCTGTCAATAATCACCTGCCCCCTTCAGCATTACATCCACACCTGTCAATAATCACCTTCCCCCTTCAGCATCACATCCACACCTGTCAATAATCACCTGTCACCTTCAGCATTACATCCACCTGTCAATAATCACCTGTCCCGTTCAGCATTACATCCACCTGTCAATAATCACCTGTCCCCTTCAGCATTACATCCACACCTGTCAATAATCACCTGTCCCCTTCAGCATTACAGCCACCTGTCAATAATCACCTGTCCCCTTCAGTATTACATCCACCTGTCAATCATCACCCGCCCCCTTCAGCATTACATCCACACCTGTCAATAATCACCTGTCCCCTTCAGCATTACAGCCACACCTGTCAATAATCACCTGCCCCCTTCAGCATTACAACCATATACAAAAGTCACAACTGTTAATAGTGCAAACAAGCAAAGAGAGTTGATCAAAAAGTCAATTGGAGGGCGGCATGGTGGCGCAGTGGTTAGCATTAATGTAATTGGGAAAAAAAGAACTGGGTCCTCTGAATTTTTTTTTTTAAAGTCAATTGTTCCAGAGACCTCTGGGTCCTCCCAGATCTCCGTACCCAGCCACAAGCTTGGCACTCTTTTGGGTTATTGCATGATCCATAGTCAATGCTACCTCAGGAGGACCCACTTCAGCAACAGGTGAACTAACCTCATTGGCCTTGACAGACGCAGCAGGTTGAACAGAAACTGGAGTCCCTGGCTGACACGGCGAGAATGTGCCCCTGGCTCCCCTTGGCTGGACAGAGTTTTCTTTTATAAATTTCGGGTATGCAATTAAGGGGCAATTTAGCGTGTCCAATCCACCTACCCTGCACATCTTTGTGTTGTAGGGCTGAGACCCACGCAGACATGGGGAAAATATGCAAACTCCACACAGACAGTGACCCAGGGCAGGGGTTAAACCCGGGTCCTCAGTGCCATAGGCAGCAGTGCTAACCACTGCACCAACGTACCGCCCTTGGTTGGACAGAGGTGCAGGAGTATTCATGATGCTCGCTGGACTTGTTGACTCCACGTTGGGGGTCACTGCCCCTCGGCTCCTCAGTTGATCAATGTGCTTTTTGACAGTTGTTCCATTAACATCAGCTACATAAGACACAACCTGTCCTTCGAACCAAGGTGATCCGGCAGCACAATTTAAGACCAAAATCCACTCAGAACTATCTGCTACCTCTGACCACTGAATCTTCTGGGAGGCCTAATATGCCTCCACCCTCCCCACCAAATTTCAAAACACAAGATCCAATCGGGTTCACAACCAACGGCCCATGAGTACCTCAGCTGGTCTGAGCCCTGTGGTTGAACGAGGGGTTGAGTTGTACAACAAAAATTAGTTAACCTCTAGAAAGTGGTTTATTGTACAGCTTTTTCATGTTGTTCTTGAAAGTTTGAACAGCCCTTTCAGCCAGGCCATTCGATGCTGGGTGGTAAGGTGCTGTCCTCATGTGTCGTATGTAATTTTCTCTCACTAAACACTGGAAACCATTGCCAGTGAAGCGGTTGGCATTGTCTGAATCGATTGCCTCAGGAAGCCCATGAATGGCAAACACTCGGTGCAAGACATCTACTATGGGTGCTGAAGTAGTGGTCTCCATCTCTTAAACTAATAGCCACTTTGCTACTTTGCTATAATCCCTGTGTCTGCGCGGGTTTTCTCAGGGTGCTCCGGTTTCCTCCCACAAGTCCCGAAAGACGTGCTTGTTTGGTGAATTGGACATTCTGAATTCTCCCTCTGTGTACCCGAACAGGCACTGGAGTGTGGTGACCAGGGGCTTTTCACAGTGACTTCATTGCAGTGTTAATGTAAGCCCACTTGTGACAAGAATAATAATAGTTATCACTTGAATGGGCATCCACCAGCACTAAAAAATCATGCCCATGAACGAGCCCGCCTAATCAACCTGGACCATGGTACATGGGTGACCTCGCCATTCCCAGGGGTGAAGGGTGGAGTAAGTGTGGCAAAGATTGCTGTATTCAACAAGGATGGCACTGTTGTACTTGTTCTTCAATGGCTTTGTCTATGCCCGGCACCCAGACGTAACTGCGGGTCCAACATCTTCATCTTTGTCTGCCCTGGATGGATGCTGTGTAACTCTTGAAGGAAGGGCCCACTGGCCTGAGGCAGGAGGACCACCATGATCCCCACAGAATCACGTCATCTTCACATGTCGACTCATCTTGACGAATGAAGTAGGACCTCAGCAGTTCAGACTTCCCGTAACCCCAGACAGACTTATCACTCGTTTGACTTTTGAAAGACTTGGTTCCAGCTGTGGATGTGTTCTGTGGACACTGGCAGGGTGTCTCGGAGGCATAGGGCTAGAATAATCTATTGTGGCATAGGTGGTTGTGGAATGCTCTTGGGTAGGGCGGGTGACTTCATGCATCTGCATTAGCAATTTATGTCCCAGGCCGGTGCTGAAAAGCATCATTGTAAGCCACCAAAACTGCACCCTTGCCCAGTCTATGGGCGGTAAGGACTTATCTTCCCTTAACAGGCACAGTAATGGCTTGTGGTCAGTCACCATGTCGAACCGTCAACCGTAGACATACTGGCAGAGTTTTTTCACACTGAATGTAACCGCTAAACCCTCCTCGATCAGCGTAGCTTTGTTCTCCTTCAGAAAGGGTCCTTGTGGCAAAGATGATGGGGCATTCTGAACGATCTACCAGTCTGTGGGATAAAACGGACTCCATACCGTAAGCAGATGCATCACATGTCGGCACAATTGGTTTTCCCAGTCAAATTGCACAAAGAGGTTTGATGACTGTAATGCTCACTTCACAACTTGGAAAGATTCCTCTTGAGACTCCCTCCATTGCCAGCACTGATCTTCCTCGACAGGTTGTGTAATGGTGCCAAGACTGTGGCTAGATTTTGAATAAACCTTCCACAGCAATTGACCATTCCAGGGAAGGATCGAAGCTTGTTGACAATTTTGGGTGCAATTTTGGGAGTCATGCTGGTAACTAGCATGTGATCAATGTTTACCTTCACCAGCGGCTGCACGGTGGTGCAGTGGTTAGCACTGCTGCTTCACGGCACTGAGGATCCGAGTTCAATCCCAACCCGGGTCACTGTCCGTGTGAAGTTTGCACATTCTCCCCATGTCTGCATGGATCTCATCCCACAACCCAAATACGTGCAGGGTAGGTGGATTGGCCTTGCTAAATTGCCCCATAATTGGAAAATTTTATTTTTTTAAATGTTAAGATACACCACCAAATTTTGAATTCTCTGGAGGAGGTTTCCACCATGCGCTGGAGGATAGTGCAGGCTGAAGCAATGCCACATGACAGTTTGGTATACTGCAAGAGGCCTTTGTGGGTATTGATTGCAGCAAACATCTGAGACTCCTCATCCAACTTTAATTGCAAGTAGGCATGACTGAGGTCCAATTTTGAATAGGTGAGGCCCCCCCTGCCAGTTTGGCTGAGAGGTCTTCAATTCGGGCATCGACCTGGGCAGCTTGATCTATGGTAAGCTTATAGTCCACACAAATCCTCCTTATCGACCAATCAGATTGAAGGACAGGGACTATTGGTGCTGCCCACTCTGAAAACTGATTGGGCTTGATTATACCTAGCTCTTCCAATCTCTGTAACTCTGCTTCGACATTCTGATGCAATGCGTTGGGCACTGATCTGGCTCTGAAGAACTTGTCGACAGCCACTGTGACATTGAAGTCAATGAGAGCTTTGAACGCTATGTGTTCCAGCAGAGACTTCAGGGTAAGGATGAACCTTTTCAGTCCTTTTTAACCCATCTCCACGAGCACGCTAACAACCAGTGCTCCTCCAGCAGGACGAATCCTCCTCCTGGGCCCCAGTCGCATATGCCTCTAGAGCAGGGGTGGGCAAACTACGGCCCGCGGGCCGCATGCGGCCCGCCAAAGGTATTTCTGCGGCCCACCAAGTCATTAAAAAAAAAAAAAAAATTTTTTTTTTTAAATTTAAAAATTTTTTTTTTTTTTTTTTTAATTTTTTTTTAAGGTTAATGGGGGGGGGGGCTGTTGGGTTACTTACTGGTATAGGGTGGATACGTTGACTTGAGTAGGGTGATCATTGCTCGGCACAACGTCGAGGGCCGAAGGGCCTGTTCTGTGCTGTACTGTTCTATGTTCTATATGGGGCGCCCAGAATCATAACCGGGTGAAGTAATTATTTTACTTAATATACTATGCGGCCCTTTGTGAATTTCTGAATGTGGCCCTTGCACGGAAAAGTTTGCCCACCCCTGCTCTAGAGCCATGACACCCACTGAGCAACGATATGCTCAGATTGAAAAAGAATGCCTGGGCCTCCTCACAGGGATTGACAAATTCCATGATTACTTGTATGGACTCCCCAAATTCACGGTCGAGACGGACAACAGGCCATTGGTTCACATCATCCAGAAAGACCTCAATGACATGACGTCACACCTACAACGTATTCTCCTCAAAGTCCGACGCTACGATTTTGATCTGGTCTACACCCCGGGCAAAGAGCTCATTGTGGCCGACACACTCTCTAGATCCACCACCACGCCATGTGAGCAGTTGGACTTTGTCTGTCAAATAGACACGCAGGTGAAGTTTTGTGCCTCCAACTTTCCAGCCACTGATGAAAGGGTCATGCAAATTCATCAGGAGACGGCCAGGAATCCTCTACTCCAGCGGGTCATGCGACAACTCACGGATGGTTGGCAAAAGGTGCAGTGCCCCCAGTTTTATAATGTAAAGGACGATCTAGCAGTTGTGGATGGATACTAATGAAACTGGACAGGATAGTAATCCCACAGAGCATGCGAGAGCTGGTCCTCGGCCAACTCCACGAGGGTCACCTGGGGGTCGAAAAGTGTTGCCGTCGAGCCCGAGAGGCAGTATATTGGCCAGGCATCAGTCAGGATATCGCCAACACGGTCCTCAATTGCCCAACGTGCCAACGGTTCCAGCCGGCTCAGCCTAAAGAGACTCTACAGCCTCATGAACAGGTGTCCTCCCCATGGTCCAAAGTTGGTGTTGACCTCTTTCATGCAAAGGGCCGAGACTATGTCCTCCTAGTGGACTACTTTTCCAATTACCCCGAGGTGGTCAGACTGACTGACCTCACCTCAGCAACAGTAATCAAGGCATGCAAGGAGTCTTTTGCCCGGCATGGAATCCCACTCACAGTTATGACTGACAATGGCCCCTGCTTCTTCAGCCAGGAGTGGATGGATTTTGCCCGGCTGTACAATTTTAGGCATGTCACTTCAAGCCCCCACTACCCCCAGTTGAATGGGAAGGCTGAAAAGGGGGTCCACATCGTTAAAAGACTGTTGTGCAAAGCTGCTGACGCGGGTTCGGATTTCAACCTGGCGCTGTTAGCCTACAGGGCGACTCCTTTGTCCGCTGGCCTGTCCCCAGCACAGCTCCTAATGAACCGCACACTGCAAACGATGGTGCGAGCTATCCACATTCCGGACCTTGACAACTTCCCGGTCCTACAGAGGATGCAACAGTCTCGGCCCCAATGCAAGTCGGCGTACGACGCCCACGCCACAGATCTCCCTGCTCTGGTCCCTGCTGATCGAGTTCAGGCTCAGCTACCTGACGGTGGCTGGTCTGCCATAGCTGGTCAGGTTAGCCTCAGGTCTCCAGTCAAGTCAGCATAGTGTCAACCCACAGTTAAAGTGTGTATGATATTAAGAGTTCAATAAAATCGTGTTGCATTTCTTCAAGTGTTGGAAGCCTGTCTCTCTCACCACTGCAGTAAACGCAGTCCTCGCAGACCCAGCTTACCCAACACATCACCGACCATTTATCCTAATCTAAGATCAACCAAACCTACACCCTTCAATTTACTGCAGTCTATGTGCCTGTCCAAGAGTCGCTTAAATGTCCCTAATGACTTTGACTCCACCATCTCCACTGATAGTGCATTCCACGCACCCACCACTCTCTGTCTAAAGAACCTGCCTCTGAAATCTCCCCTATACCTTCCACCAATCACCATAAAATTCTGTCCCCTCGTGACAGCCATTTCCGCCCTGGGGAAAAGTCTTCGCCGATCCACTCTATCCATGCCTCTCATCACCTTGTACCGCTCTATCATGTCACCTCTCATCCTTCTTCATTCCAGTGAGAAAAGCCCTAGCTCCCTCAACCTTTCTTCATAAGACATGCCCTCCAGTCCAGGCAGCATCCTGGTAAATCTCCTCTGCACCTTCTCCAAAGCAGCCATACCCTTCCTACAATGAGGCGACCAGAAATGGATACAATATTCCAAGAGTGGTCTAACTAGGGTTTTATAAAGCTGCAGCAAAACCATGTGGCTCTTAAACTCAATCCCTCGTTAATGAAAGCCAACACACCAGAGGCCTTCTTAACAACCCTATCGACCTGGATGGCAACTTTGAAGGATCTATGTACGTGCACCCCAAGATCCTTCTGTTCCTCCACACTTCCAAGAATCCTGCATTTAATCCTGTATTCAGCATTCAAATTCGACCTTCCAAAATAAATCACTTCACATTTATCTAGGTTGAACTCCATCTGTCACTTCTCATCCCAGCTCTGCATCCTGTCAATGTTCTGTTGTAACCTGCAATAGCCCTCAACACTATCTAGAACTCCACCAACCTTTGTGTCATCGGCAAACTTACTAACCCACGCTTCCACTTCCTCGTCCAAGTCATTTATGAAAACCACAAAGAGCAGACGTCCCAGAACAGATTCCTGCAGGACACCACTGATCACCGACCTCCAGGCCGAATACTTTCCATCCACTACCACTCGCTGTCTTCTTTCAGCCAATTCTGTATCCAGACAGCCATATTTCCCTGTATCCATGCCCCCTAACTTTCTGAATGAGCCTCCCATGGGTAGCCTTATCAAATGCCTTACGGAAATCCATATACACCACCTCCATTGCCCGACCTTCATTAATGTGTCTTGTCACATCCTCAAAGAATTCAATGAGGCTTGTGAGAACATAAGAACATAAGAACAAGGAGCAGGAGTAGGCTATCTGGCCCCTCGAGCCTGCTCCGCCATTTAATGAGATCATGGCTGATCTTTTGTGCACCCCACTTTCCAGCCCAAACACCATAACCCTTAATCCCTTTATTCTTCAAAAACTATCTTTATCTTGAAAACATTTAATGAAGGAGCCTCTACTGCTTCACTGGGCAAGGAATTCCATATATTCGCAACCCTTTGGGTGAAGAGGTTCCTCCTAAACCCAGTCCTAAATTTACTCCCCTTATTTTGAGGCTATGCCCCCTAGTTCTGCTTTCAGCCACCAGTGGAAACAACCTGCCCGCATTTATCCTATCTATTCCCTTCATAATTTTATATGTTTCTATAAGATCCCTCCTCATCCTTCTAAATTCCAACGGGACCAGACCCAGTCTACTCAACCTCTCCTCGTAATCCAACCCCTTCAGCTCTGGGATTAACCTAGTGAATCTCCTCTGCACATCCTCCAGTGCTAGTACGTGAGGCATGACATGCCCCTCACAAAACCATGCTGACTATCTTAAATCAAGCTATGTTTTTCGAAATCATCATAAATCCTATCTCTCAGAATCCTTTCCAATATTTTGCTCACCACAGACGTAAGACTGACTGGTCTGCCATTCCTCAGGATTTCTCTATTCCCTTTCTTGAACAGGGGAACAACATTCGCTTCCCTCCAATCATCCGGTACTACTCCAGTGGAGACTGGGGACGCAAAGATCATCGCCAACAGCGCAGCAATCTCCTCCCTCGCTTCCTGTAGTAACCTTGGGTATACCCCATCAGGCCCAGGGGACTTATCTATCCTGATGCTTTTCAAAATTTCAATCACACCCTTTTTCTTCATACCAGTCTGTTCAAGTTCAAGCCTATTAACCTGGTTTACACTGTCTCACTGGCAAAAAGGTCCCACTCTCTAGTGAATACTGAAGAAAAATATTCATTTAGGACCTCCTTTACCTCCTCAGACTCTAGGCACAGGTTCCCTCCACTATCCCTGATCGGCCCTACTCTCACTCTGATCATCCTTATTTATCACATAAGTGTAGAACGCCTTGGGGTTTTCCATAATCCTTCCCGCCAGGGCTTTTTCATGCTTCCTTCTTGCTCTCCTAAGTCAATTTTTCAATTCCTTCCTGGCTACCTTGTAACCCTCTAGAGCCGTGCCAGAATCTTGCATCCTCAACCTTACATAAGCTTCCTTCTTTCTCTTGACTAGAAGCTCCACTTCTCTTGCATCCAAGGCTCCTTCACCTTACCATTCCTTCCGTGTCGGCGCAACATCGAGGGCCGAAGGGCCCGTACTGCGCTGTAATGTTCTATGTTCTATGTTCTATGTCTCAGTGGGACAAAACAATTCAGCACTCGCAGCATGTGCTCCTTAAACAACTCCCACATTACTGTTGTGCATTTCCCCAAGAACAACTGTTCCCACTTTATGCTCCTCAGCCCCTGTCTAATAGCAGTATAATTTCCCCTCCCCCAATTAAATACCTTCCCATACTGCCTATTCCTATCCTTTTCCATGACTATAGTAAAGGTCAAGGAGTTGTGGTCACTGTCACCAAAATGCTCCACCACTGAGACATCTGATACCTGGCCTGGTTTGTTGCCAAGCTCCAAATCCAATATGGCCTCCCCCTAGTCGGCCTATCTACATATTGAGTCAGGAATCCTTCCCGCACACACCTGATAAAATCTGCTCCATCTAAACCATTTGCACTTAGGAGGTTCCCGTCAATATTAAGGAAGTTGAAGTCACCCATGACAACAACTCTGTTACTTCTGCACCTTTCCAAGATTTGCCGCCCAATCTGTTCCTCCATCTCTCTGCTGCTATTGGCGGTTCTATAGAATACACCCAATAAAGTGACTGCTCCTTTCTTGTTTCTGGCTTCCACCCATACTGATTCAGTAGAAAAACCCTCCTCAATAACCTCCTTTTCTGCAGCTGTGACGCACTTCCTAATTAACAGTGCCAGGCCCACTCCTCTTTTACCTCCCTCCCTATTGTTCTTAACACATCTAAACCCTGGAACATCTAACAACCATTCCTGCTCCTGTGAAATCCATGTCTCTGTAATGGGCACAACATCATAGTTCCAAGTACTGATCCATGCTCTAAGTTCATCTCCCTTATTCCTGACACTCCTTGCATTGAAACAAACACACTTTAGCCATTCCACTGAGTGTAACTTTGACCTATCAACTGTCTATCCTGCCTCACAGACTCGCCGCACACTGTTTCTGCCTGTTCAACAGCTACCCTATCCTCTGGTCCATAGCTCTGGTTCCCACCCCCCTGCCAAACTAGTTTAAACCCTCCCGAAGAGCTCTACCAATTGTGCCCATCCAGTTTAGATGCAATCCGTCCTTCATGTACAGGTCCCACCTTCCCCAGAAGATATCCCAATGATCCACATATCTGAAGCCTTCCCTCCTGCACCAGCCCTGTAACCACGTGTTCAGCTGCACTCGCACTCTGTTCCTTGTCTCACTTGAATGTGGCACCGGTAGCAATCCTGAGATCACTACTCTGCTTGCCCTGCTCTTTAGCTTCCAACCTAACTCCCTAAAATCACTTTTTAGATACTCATCCTTTTTCTCAGCTATGTCGTTGGTGCCTATGTGCACCACGACTTCTGGTTGCTCACCTTACCCCTTAAGAATTCTGTAGACTGGACCCGATACATCCCTGACCCTGGCACCCGGGAGGCAACATACCTGTCGGGAGTCTCATTCACGACCACAGAATCTCCTATCCATTCTCCTAACCATTGAGTGTCCTATCACTATTGCTTTTCTATCTCCCCCTTCCCTTCTGAGCCACAGAGCGAGGCTCAGTGCCAGAGACCTGGCTGCTAGGGCCTTTCCTTGGTAGGTCCCCCCCCCCCCCCCCCCCCAAAATGCATCCAAAACGGTATACATTTTTTGAAGGGGAACGACCACGGGGGATCCCTGCACTGTCTGCTCATTCCCTTTCCTTCCATTGACAGTAACCCAGCTACTCTTGTCCTGACCCTTGGGTGTGGCTACCTCCCTGTAACTCCTCTGTATCACTGTATCACCCCCTCTGCCTCCCGGATGATCCAAATTTCTTCCAGCTCCAGCTCCAGTTCCCTATGGCGGTATCTGAGGAGCTGGAGTTGGGTGCAATTCTCACAGGTGTAGTCAGTTTTGATTGATAAAGAGCTACAGAAGATGGGAAGAAGGAGGCAGACCCCATTTTGAGATTAGTTCTGCTTAGTCCAGGAGGAAGCAGGGACCCAGATTTGAACTCTCCCTCCAGCCAGCCTGTGAAGGTTTAATGTTTGATTAAAAGGCTGTGAGCAGTCTCTCTCACCTGTGAAAGGTGAATCCCTGATTGAAAGACTGACTAAAGCCCAGTCTGTTGGCTATTTTTTCTCTCTCTGCACTACAGTTAGTTCTGGCCTGCAGAAAGAGCAGGCCAGCAGCTGAGAAGCTGAATGGACAGAAAACCTTCCTTTAAATTCTCAGGTAGAGAATTCTAATATTATCTCAGGGCCTGATGAAGGTGAAGGCCTGTCATGGTTTGAACTGACCTGAGAGGGAAATCTTCAGTGTGAAGACCCAGATAGCTAAAAGTGAAAGTGACTCCCCAGAAGAAGACCTAGAGCCTGCGAGGGCTGATTGGAGGCACAAACCAGAATGTCCGTCCAATTGTTGAGTTTCAACATTTCCAATCCCGGGGAGATTGCCGACTACAAAGACTACAACCTCAGCAGCGAGAATGCTCACTACATGTCCCTTTTAATCCCCATTACTTTGATCTTCCCTTCCCCACTGTGTGTCTGCCTTGTGTGTACGTGAGTGGAGGGTGGGACGGTGTTAGGGGAATAATTAGATTAGCAGACTCTGTTCTATTATCATTATATGTTAATCTCTTCTCTTGTTATAAATAAATAGTCCTTTTGTGTTTTACTTACACATCATTACAATTCATTGGAGCAGTCATGGGACAAAAATCTCTGAAACTATACATGAATTATTGATTAATTCACATATGTTGGGATTTCGGGGCCTCTGGGCCTGGAATTGACCCTGCACTAGCCCAGGGTGGCATAACAAGTGTCAAATCTGGATTGTCCTATATCTTCGCTTTCCTGCCCTTAATCTGGCCCAATTCTTTGTGGAAGATGTATTATAATATTTTTAAAGTAATAATCTTTTTTGTCACAAGTAGGCTTACAGTAACACTGCAATGAAGTTACTGTGAAAAGCCCATAGTCACCACATTCCAGCGCCTGTTCGGGGACACAGAGGGAGAATTCAGTCCAATTCACCTGACAGCAGTCTTTCGGGACTTGTGGGAGGAACCGGAGCACCCGTAGGAAACCCACGCAGACACAGGGAGAACGTGCAGACTCCACACAGACAGTGACCCAAGCTGGGATTCGAACCTGTGACCCTGGAGCTGTGAAGCAACAGTGCTAACCACTGTGCTACTGGGCCTATTCATAACTCCTGAAGACAATTTGGAAGACAACATCAGACATTTGAAGATTTCCAGCCAGTTGAGCCTATTCTGCTGTAACCAGCCTCTTTCCAACAGACTTGGAGTATGTCCTTCCACAACAGCCAAAGTCAGATTGGCCTCCTACACTCTGTAGGCCACTGGAAAATTGACTGTTCCGTGGATCTTCAAAATCTTCCTGGTGTATGTCGGAGCTTAAAGCCAATGTTCCTGAAGGAAGATATTGGAAGGTCTGCTTTCTCACTACAGTCACTAAAGCCTGAGGGTCAACTTACATTTTAAGAGGTCTATCATTCACCCTTAAGACAATTTCAATCAGAGCCGTATATAAAATAGGACTGCATTCAATCAATGCATTGCACTCTTTTCTTCAGAGCTCTTCACCACTATGTTCAGTAGCATTGTGGACTGCTGCTGTGATTTGTTTTTCCAATGGCGTGCTTCCTTTGCTTGGCAATATGCTTGAATGTGCCCCCTTCATTTGCAATATGAATGTCACCAACTCCCGAACATGGCAGATCTCCTGAGGATGGTCCTCCCTGCAATGATAGCAGTTCACCTCAGATTTGGATTACCGTCCCGCTTCCTTCCCACTTATTGGGTTCTGGTCCTGTCCCGAGCACTGTGTGTAGCTCTGAGCTGTGCCTGTTAATCCCGCCACAGCCCTCATGACCGTACAGCCCATACTTCATTAACCTCCCCTTCAGACACGCTTTGAAGCTTAGTGACACCTTTTCTCAGCGCACTCTGTCACCTGAGCTATCTTGAATGCTTTTTCCAACGTAATTGTGTTCTCTGCCAGAAGCTTCTTCTGGATATTAAGATTATGGATCCCATAAATCAGCTGGCTGCGCATCATTTCGCTAAGCCTGGTCCCAAACTCACAGTGCTCAACAAACTGACGAGGCCTGGCTATGAAGGCTGAGGCAGACTCTTCATGGTCCCTCAATGCAGAGTTAAACTTATAATGTTGGAGAATAATCGAGGGCCTTGGGTTGTAATGTTCTTTAACTATCTTCATTATCTGGTCAACGGTCTTCGAGTCGGGTGCCTTCGGGAACATGATGTTCCTAATCAAACTATTGGCGCGATTCTCCCAAAGGGAGACAAATGCCGACGCTGGAGTGAAAACCGGAGTGTTTCACTCCGGCGTCGGAGGCCGCTCCTCGCCCCCTATTCTCCCACCCCCAGGGGGCCAGGAGCGGCGGCCGGTCAATCTCACGCGCGGGGCCTTGGTGCCCCCGTCAAAGCGGCGCCGCCTGAATGATGCGGCCGGCGGTGCTTAAATGACGTCACCCGCGCATGTGCAGGTTGGCCGGTTCCAACCCGTGCATGCGCGGTTGCCGTCCTCCCCTCCGCCTCCCGCAAGACATGGAGGATTGATCTTGCAGGGCGGTGGAAGGAAAAGAGTGCGTCTTTCAGAGACGCCGGCCCGACGATCGTTGGGCACCGATCGCGGGCCAGACCCCTCCTGAGCAACCCCCTGGTGCTCGATCCTCCCTCCGCCCCCCCCCCCCCCCCCCCAGAGGCCCCACACGCAGTGGTGGCACGCTGTTCAAGCCGACAGCGACCAGGTGTGGCTGGCGCCGGCGTGAACCGGTTGGATTAGGCAGGCCGCTCGGCCCATCCGGGCCAGAGAATTGCCGCTCGACCGGAGCGGCGATTCTCTGAGCGTTCTGTCGCAAAACGCGACACGCCGTTTTGGCGGGGGGGGGGGGTGGGAGAATCGCGTGCGGGTGCCAGGGCGCCGTGGCGTGATTCGCCCGGCACTCCCGCAATTCTCCCACCCGGCGTGGGGGTCGGAGAATCGCGCCCTATATGTTTGGAGTCACACACCATCCTGACTTGGAACTAGCGGTTGGATTTTCATCCTCGAAGCGAGAAGCAGGAATTGGGATATTCCTGGCTTGGCCTGCCCATCTCGTGAGATGGGAATTTCATTGTTGGGGGTGGATACGGGTTGCAGGCAGACCAGCTTATCTCCGAAAGAGTTTGAAGGCATCAGAGCTGATTTAGCACAGTGGGCTAAACAGCTGGCTTTTAATGCAGAACAAGGCCAGCAGCGCAGGTTCAATTCCTATACAGCCTTACCCAAACAGGTGCCGGAATGTGGCGACTAGGGGCTTCTCACAGTAACTTCTTTCAAGCCTACTTATGAAAATAAGCAATAATAATAATAATATAGTTATAGGAGAAAGGGGAACCAAGGTGAACTGTTTTTTGAAAGGCTCGCCTCACTGCTCCGGGACTTTATCCCAGATATAATGCAAAAAGTAAGACCCTCTAGCCCGAATCCCCCCACACATTCCTTATGCCCGCACTCCCCCCAACCCACACTCACCTACCCCTGTGGTCTCTCATGCCCTGCCTGCCAAGCTATGGCACCTCCATGTCCATTCACCCACTATACACTGTATAGAGCCAAGCAGCCCTCCAGCGACAATAGGATGTGCAAAAGAAGGTTTAAAGAAAGTAATTAATTGATACTTTTCCACTTACCAGAGAATCACAGGGGCCTGAAGACTCTGGTGCCAGACCCAATAGCATCCTCCTCCTGACAAGCGGGCTAAAGCCCAATCGTGCCATTAGCAGGGGGATGGAGCATAGGGGCCGGTTTGGTGCCTGGCGTGATCCTCTATTTCGGCTGGACACCTGAATCTCCGCCCAATTGCGATTTGCGATTCCGGCGTCGTGGGACGGAGAATCCCAGCCACAGTTTATTGTGCCAGGAACCTTTGCTTTAAAAAGGGAGGAAATGTACATTCATAGTGGTTTTAGTATTTCCTCAGAAGAGCCTTGTAGCTGCACAGGGGCACTTTAAGAGAACGACTGCATGACGTCATCAGCGTCATTGGCCATTTGCACTGGCAAACGGTCAGTCTAACATCATAGTGTTAACATCTTCTAAAGAAACCTCTACATTTTGGTTGAATCTCCAAGGCCTGCAGACTCAATCTTCAATCCAATACAGTTTGTGCTATAGACACCTGTGTAGAACTCAAGTGTCATACACCAAATAACCAAGTTCTGGGCCAATTTGATCTGGGAGTGCCCTACGTTAACAAGAAGGGGTTCTACCCCCTGGACATACAGCTCGTGTCCAACCACCGCATGAAGATCATGAACATGTGCGCACATTTCCCGGGGACCGTACACGACAGCTATGTCCTGGGCAGTCGGTCAGCTCCGGCCTCTTCGAGGACCACCCCAGGTTGGGTGGCTGACTCTTGGGGGATAATGGGTACCCACTGAGGACCTGGCTAATGACACCAGTACAGATGCCGGAGACCGAAGCGGAGACCCAATGCGAGACCATGTGGCCACTCAGGCTGAGATTGAGCGGTGCAGTGGGCTCCTCAAGATGCGATACCGATGCCTCGACTGCTCAGGTGGTGCTTTGTGGTGGTCTGCTGTGTCCTCCACAACCTGGCGCAGCAGCGGGGTAAAGAGCTTGAGGTTGCTGATGAGAAACATGTGGCCACCTCTGAGGAGGGCACAGTAAGAAGTCTGACAACACCAGATTAAAGTCCAACAGGTTTATTTCGAATCATAAGCGTTCGGAGCTCCGAATGAAGGATGAAGGTGCTGCGCTCCGAAAGCTAGTGATTCAAAACAAACCTGTTGGACTTTAACCTGGTGTTGTAAGACTTCTTACTATGCTCACCCCAGTCCAATGCCAGCATCTCCACATCACCTCTGAGGAGGAGGATGGGGATGGGGAGGAGGATGATGATGAGGCGCCGGACCATCAGGGGCCGGAGGACGATCCCAGAGAGGAAATGGAGGACCAGCCGGAGGCTGCAGGACAGGTGGCAGCGGCGAGGGTCCGGCAAGACTGGAGGGCCAGGCAGGCCCACATACTCGCCTGATTCACTTAGAACGTGGCCTGGTCCATCCTAGATAGCTTAACTAGCCCCCCCCCCCCCCCCCATGCCTTCTCCCACCCTCCCAGCGTATGTGTTACATTACTCCAGATGCTAGGACTGTGTTGGCACCGTCAGCGGGTCACTGTCGAGAGCAGGGGTTTGATGATAACCGCCAGAGAGCCGAGTGCCAGTGTTCCTCAATCTATGCAATAGTCTGACACTTGCATATCTGCTCACTCACAGCCATCAACTGCATGCGATATGCCGGGGGAGCCGATGCCTGGAGAGAAGTGAGATGGAAGAAAGTTACAGAGGCGTCATACTGGTTGTGCTCAAGGGTTTTTAATGTGTCATACAATTCCCCACTCTCCGGATGGTGCCGCCCCACTCTCCTAACCCCCCCCCCTCAACCCCCCCACCTTGCCTCACCCCCCTTTACCCCCTACTTACACCCGGCCCTCTCTCCCTTCCCTCGGTGCCCTCAGTGATCTCCAATGTGCTTGGCCTTCTTAGCTCTACCGCTACATCACAGTGTCTCCTCAGGATGCACATCTGAGGTGGCGGCAGCCAGTTGCTTATCTCATCCCGAGACCTTCAATGCCCCTGGTGGGCGTCCTCTGGGGCCAGAGGGCCCCGGCACACTTGTCGACAGCACATGCACAGCCGTGCTGCCCTATCCCTTGTGTTGACCTTGAGGCATGGCCTCATCAGAGAGATGGAACTCGGGGAGCTGGTGGCCACCATCGCCACTCCATGGGACGGGTCCTAGTTGGCACCCAGTGGACAGTGCCCATAGGGCTCTGGGGTTCACCTTGGGATGGGGGGCAAGCTGATCCAAGCCCCGGTTGCCCCTGCAACATCTGGCTCTACCAGCCCAGGCGGCCTCCCATGGTTTGCACCATCGTGTCATTGCCCTTGGCGATACTCCTCAGTGACTGGGACATGCTGTGCAGTGCCTTGGCAATGCCCACCTGCGACTGGGACAAGCTCCACATCGCCAAGGCCGTTCCCATCTGAGATCATGCCCAGCAGAACTCATCAAGGTCAGCCTGGTACTGGGCCACATGCCCGAGCGAGTCAGACATTCTGCCGAGACCGAATTGCGCGACGCCTTGGACCCCTCACTAACGATCCTGATGTTGTGCAGCAGGCTCTCCACTGCAGTCGCCACCCTAGCAGTGTTGGCCTCAGTGCCATGCATTGCCAGCGACATTTCCTGCACCCGTAGCCTCTGGGACTCCTCCAAGCGGCTATGGATCTGCTGGAGTGTCGCTGGCATCTCCCTCTGAATTCCCTCGGCTGCACCCTATCGTCTACATCAGCTCCGAATAAACCTGTTCTACAGGCTCAGCATCAGGCGGGGACCCAGCTGGGTGCAGGGATCTAGCAGATCCAGCAAACCTTCTGCCTCCACCTGATGTGCATCAGCAGCAGTGTGGTGCTCACCAGATTGTGCCCCAGAAGCCTGACAAACGTTTCCCACTGAGGTGCGTGTATCTGCTCTGATGAAGAGTGGGGATGACAGCTGTGACGCCTCGATTATGTGTTCCTCGGAGCTCCCCTCCGAGGTGGTCTCCTGGGAGACTGGAGAGGGGGCCACCCAGGATGGGCCACGCCGTCGGCTGGAGGACCCGCAGGAGAATGGACATGTGGTCAGTGGGACGGATGGGTCAGTCAGTAAGGCAATAACAACTCACGTTTGACAGGTCCTTTGGCTGGGGCCCAGTGCTTCCTCACCACTTCGGCATCCGCCAGCCTCCATGTTGGTTATCGCTCTGTCTCCGGCCTCGATTGTGGGAGAGCTGTCCCTCAGAAGACACAGAGAGGGCACTATTAGCTACACGCATAGTTCACAATGGTGGGAGGGGGGTGTGAAGGAAGGGTTGGGGGGGTTTGAAGGGAGGGTTGGGTCCGCATGGCGAGCTAGTCGGGTGGATGCTCGCGGGGGACAGAAAGGTCTCAGGGCAGGTGGTGGGCATTGGTCCTGACTGACCTGTGCTGCCGTGTGTAGGCCGTTGACCTTCTTACGGCACTGGAGGCCAGTTCTCCTGGTCATGCTCCCCAAGCTGTCAGCCGCTGCCACCTCAACCCAGGCAGCGCTGGCTGCCCTGTTGCTCACTCTCCAGACCCACGCGTGAATAGGACATTCCTCCTGGCTTCTGCCATGTCTAGGATCCTGGCCAGGTCCACATCGCCGAATCTTGGGGCCACTCTTCCGGTACATCTAGAGAATGCGTGAAAGGATATGGGCATTGCTGGTAAGGATGAACACTCGAAACGCCATCGCATACAAGGCAATGGACCAGTGCTGGAGTAGAATAGATAGTGCTTGATGGCTGTTGCAGACACAATGGGCCGAAGGGCCTCTTTCTGTGCTGTAAATCTCTATGACTCTGGGATATTTATTGTCCATCCCCAGTTTCCCTCAAAGGTGATGGCGAACCTTCTTCTTGAACCACGGTCTGAGTGACAATGAACAAAATGTGTTCACAGTGGAATAGTGTGTGGCTTGGAGTTGGTGAGGATCCCACGGGAACTGTTATCCTTATCCTTTTAACTGATGGGTGGTCATGGAGTTTGCAATGTACAATAATACAACACCATTTTTACACGTCTACATACTCACTGCAGTTACAGACCCCCGTCCTCACTAGAGCGTGGCCGGATCCAGAGAAACAGTGAAAGTGGAAAAGGAAAGTCACTGTATATTCTCTTCAATAATTAAACCTCTGAAAAGATTTAGAAATGCCACTCCAGTTTGGGATTGGCAAAAACCTTTCCAATACCTTCAGAAACATTTGATTCACCTCTCTGCCAGCTGGACTTCTGCAATTAGTTCTCAGTCAGGCTGCAAGCTGCGATGGAAGGTTTCGAGCCAAGGTGACTGTCGTGTTAAGCACACTGAGATAACAAGGGCTGCAACTGGATGCAGCTATAACTGAAATATACTCCAGACCTTGAAGTTAGTTCAATCTGATTTATTGAACCAGTAGCACAGTTAGCTTAGTTCTCTGTGAGTTTGACTCTCTGCTAATCTAAGTGTGATTACTCTGTCTGACTGAACCAGACTAGCTCTTAGCCACGTGCTGTAGGTGTTATGTGATATATACACCTGACTCACTCTGTAGATGTCCCCAGTGGAAAGAGGTGGAGTGTGAGTGCCTCGTGCCTTTTACAGTGGGAGACCACCCCCAAGTGTTCTGCCTGCTGATTGGTTATGTCCTGTTCTCTGTCTTCATTAGCTGCCTGTCTGTATCTCATTATGAGCATGTCTGCATATCATGACATCTCCCCTTTTGAAAGGTTTTTCTGTAGCATATGTGAAAGTATTTACATGTGTAGGCCTAAAAACTAACTTATTTGCATACAGTGGCAGCCGAAAAACTAACTTATTTATGTACAATGGCAGATGGGAAAATATGTACCTGTGAAAACAGGTGTCTAATAGGCTAAAACAGAACATAGCAAACAAAACAAATGTTCATGAGTCCAGTCTCTGGGACTTGCGTCTGATCCTGGTCGACCGCCAGAGAGAGGTGGTGGTGGGGACGACGGCGCCTTGACAGGCGGGATTGAAGCTGGACTGGTGGCCTCGTGGTTTGAGGTATCAGGAGGTAGCACAATAACAGATGGAAACAACGAAGAACGTGGTTGCAGGCGGGCAACTGTGCGCAGTGCTCGTCTGTTTCACCGCACAACAGAGCCATTAGCCATACGCACAACATAGGATCGAGGAGCAGCCCGTCGAACAACAATAGCTGGAGCTGACCAGCCTCCATCAGGTAGCTTGATCCGAACAGCATTCTCTGGGAGTAGCACAGGCAAATCAGTGGCATGAGCATCAAAGCCCTGCTTTTGCCGGTCCCTGACTTTCTGCACCTTCTGCAGCACCGGGAGGTGATCCAGGTCAGGCAAGAGTATGGCTGGAAGCGTCATCCGCAGGTCCCTGTTCATCAGGAGTTGAGCCGGTGACATGCCGGTAGACAGAGGGGTTACCTGTACGCAAGCAGCGCAAGGTTGACGTCAGAAGCAGAATCCGCTTCGCTATGTGCGCCCCTTTCTCAACCTTCCCGTTGGACTGCGGGTAATGTGGGCTGGAAGTAACGTGATGAAACTGATATGACTTGGCAAATCTTGACCACTCTTGGATGCTGAAGCAAGGACCGTTGTCACTCATGACAGTGACTGGAACACCATGCCTGGTGAACGTCTCCTTACAGGCCTTGATGACGGTCTTGGATGTGAGGTCCGAGAGCTTCATGACTTCTGGGTAGTCGGAAAAATAATCAATGATTAACACATAATCACGACCATTGCCATGAAAGAAGTCGATGCCCACCTTGGACCACGGGGAGGTCACGGTTTTGTGCTGCTGAAGTGTCTCCTTACCCTGTGCTGGCTGGAAGCGTTGACAGGTCAGACAGTTGAGGACCATATTTGAGATGTCCTGACTAGTCCCAGGCCAGTAGACAGCTTGCCTGGCTCTGCGGCTGCACTTCTCAACACCCAGGTGTCCCTCATGGATTTGCCGGAGCACTAAGCTCTGGAGACTGAGTGGAATGACAAAGCGATCCAGTTTCAGGAGGATACCATCAACCACCGTCAGGTCGTCCTTCACATTGAAGAATTGA
The DNA here is from genome assembly GCF_902713615.1 of Scyliorhinus canicula. Lineage (NCBI taxonomy): Eukaryota > Metazoa > Chordata > Chondrichthyes > Carcharhiniformes > Scyliorhinidae > Scyliorhinus > Scyliorhinus canicula. Next base: position 102,883,820 of record NC_052146.1, on the reverse strand, counting down.
GGACACTGCCCTTTTTGCCAGCCATTGGCGATGTGGCGCATGACACACTGCAGAAGAGGGTCTTTGGCCGTCTCGTCGCGATTGCGGATCACCTTTTCATCCAGCGCTGGGAGGTTGCTGGCCCACAGCTGCACCTATGATTCGATCTGTTGGATGAATGCCGGCGGGTCAGGAGGCAAGGTTATGGAGCGGGACAAGGCATCCGCAATAATGAGCTCCTGGCCAGGTGTGTAGCAGTACCTTCTGAGTCTGAGGAGGATGTGCTGCAGCTGGGGCGTCATGTCGTTCAGGTCCTTGTGGATAATGTGGACCAGAGGCCTGTGGTCCGGCTCGACGGTGATCGTCGACAGGCCGTAGACTTAATCGTGGAACTTGAGAATTCCAGTGAGAAGGCCCAGGCATTCATAGAACATAGAACAGTACAGCACAGAACAAGCCCTTGGGTCCTCGATGTTGTGCCGAGCTTTGACCGAAACCAAGATCAAGCTATCCCACTCCCTGCCATTCTGGTGTGCTCCATGTGCCTATCCAATAACCGCTTGAAAGTTCCTAAAGTGTCCGACTCCACTATCACAGCAGGCAGTACATTCCACACCTAACCACTCTCTGAGTAAAAAACCTACCTCGGCCATCCCTCCTATATCTCCCACCCCATTCCTTTTTAATTTGGGCGTACCGCTGCTCAGTGGGTGTCATCGCCCGTGATACGTAGGCAACCGGTACCCAGGATGAGGTGTCATTGCGCTGGAGCAACACCACGCCAATGCTGTCCTGGCTCCCATCATATAAATGTGTAATCAGGTAAACAAAGCCGATTACAAGCCATATTTTCCAAGGAATGACAATCACCATCGGTGGCATTAAGCTGGAGCTCTCTGGCTTGGACCTCTGAACCAGGCCTGTTCAGAAGTGTGGCGTGCACCTGTTCCCGGAATGCCTCCGTGTACTGCAGGACTGTTGGGGTGAACCAAGTCACTCCTCTTTCTACAGCACTGACTGTCGTATTCTGGAAAGTCTTCATTCAATAACCATTGAAAAGGTCTGAGACATTTAAATAGCTTTTGCGTGTTGGTGAGAGAGGCTAGGTCGGGGGGGGGGGGAAGTCAGAGGGTCATGAGGAGTAGGAGGGTCAGAGGGGTGGGGGATGAAGTCGGAATTGGGGGTCAGAGGGGAGCTGGGGGGGGGGGGGGGGGGGGGGGGGGGGGGAGGAATCGGTTGTATCATTACCCAGGAGTAAAACATGTTATTTTTTCACTGTCCGGTATTCCCTGGCTAACTATCCAAGTAAGTGAGCTGGAATTCTCCAAAGTCTCCAACTCTATCTCAGGATTGGAGACAATTTTGGAGGGATCCAGGGAGCAGTGGAATTGCCCATAAGATATTCAAACTTCCTGGGAAAGTCCTAGGGAGTCCTTGCATTGGGACTTCTGAGCAGGCCCCGTAGTGCATCCTCCAGGGGACATCTGGGGCGGGATTCTCTGACCCCCCGCCGGGTTGGAGAATCGCCAGGGGTCGGCGCGAATCCTGCCCCCGCCGTCCTCCCAATTCTCCCGACCCCTCCCAAAAACCGGCCCGTCGTGAGTCGCACCACCCGCCTCAGAGAATGGCGGGGTCCAGCGCGACTCAATGGGGGCCGGGGCTGCCCGTAATCTCCGGCCCGCGATGGGCCGAAGTCCCGTCTGTCTGGTGCCGGTCCCGCCGGCGTAAATTAGAGTAGGTCCCTTATCGGCGGGACCTGGCGGCGTGGGTGGGCTCCGGGGTTCTTCGGGGACGCGGGGGAATCTGGCCTCAGGAGGTGCTCCCACGGTGGCCTGGCCCGCGATCAGGGCCCACTGATCAGCAGGCGGGCCTGTGCCGTGGGGGCACTCTATCGTTCCGCACCAGAAGCTGTGGTCCTCCGCCATTACCGGTACGGAAGCGAATCCCTCTGCGCATGGGCTGGGATGACGCCAGCATGCGCTGGCGCTCCCGCGCATGCGCCGACTTGCGCTGGCAGGCGCAGGCTCTTTGGCGCTGGTTGGCGTGATGCCAAGCCCCTTTCCTGCTGGCCGGCAGGGCGCCAACCACTCCTGGGCCGGCCTAGCCCCTAAAGGTGCGGAGGATTCCGCACCTTTGGGGCGGCCCGACGCCGGAGTGGTTCACATCACTCCGTCCTGCCGGGACCGCCCGCCCCGCCGGGTAGGGGTGAATCCCACCCCTGGTCTCCAACCACCCAGAGACTGGAAGATCTGGGCCATATTGATTTTCATTACGTTTGTCGATTTTCCCTGTATATTATGGAGTTGGTGACCACTAATGAAATGCAACAAATTAAATTAAACCACTTGGGTGGTTCACATCACTGAACACCCTTAATTTACAGGCCAATACTTTTCCAGTTGACATGGAACTGTTTATTGCTCCAGGGCAGGGGAAAATCTAGTGAGGGACAGTTTTATTTGTTTTCCATTTTAAGGTTGTTTGCAATCTCCTTGTTCAGTAGTAATCTGCCATGGGTACTGCACATAATAGGAATGTAACCATAGCATCAATGCTATGCTTCTGTTCTGTGATACCAGTCAGAAACAGATTAAATAAATGCTCAGGACTTTTCTAGTGTTACCAGAATCAAAGTAGATATGTTTCATAGGGTAAAGGTTCTTCTGCATTATGACACTCATTTTAATTCAGAACCCGCACCTGTAAACCAGTGCCTGGCATTAACTCTGAGAGGACTGGCCCTTGCATCCTGTCTCAGCAGACTAGATTCCGAGTGTCAACATTGGGAGCTGAATCACAGATATTAGATCTCCCTAAATGAAATAGACTGTGCCAGTACACAAGCAGCTCTAATTAAGCATATTTTATCATCGGCAAAGCATTTTGAAGCAGCCATTTCATTTCACAATTTATTCAAACATTCCTTTTTCCTCTGTAAATATTTTGGCCACAGTTTTTAAAAAATTAATTCAAAGTACCCAATTCTTTTTTTCCACTTAAGGAATAATTTAGTGGCCAATTTACCTTAATAAGGGAAGCGTCACCATGCTGCCCTCATTAAGGGGCAATTTGACGTGGCCAATCCACCTACCTTGCACATCTTTGGGATTGCGTGGGTGAGATCCATGCAGACACAATTATGGATGACATTTAATGGGCACGTTGCACTTAAGCGAGACCATGCCGAGGCCGTTAAATCACAGGAGAGGCCAAAATTGAGAGCCGCGCCAGGCGCCAATCTATTTACGATCTAACCAGCCTGCTCCCATTTCCAAAATCGGGATTGGGTTTTAACATGGCACGAAACCAGTAGCTATTGCTAATTGGAAATTGTCAATGGTAGTTAGTGAGCACTTCGCACCTACCAAGTGGTCTCCTGTGGGTAAGCGGGCCATGTGGCATGTGGGGGTTATTGACTAGCATCCCAATCAGACCGTAATGCCTGGACACTACACCTGAAACTGCGGGAGGCAACACCACACGTGCAGCAGCCAACATACGAACACCCTGTGGCTGACCCTCCACGACCATTGGGGAACAGGCCATCCCATCTGGCCTCTACCGCATCCAGTAATCTGCCCAGGTCAGCATCCCCAAATCATGGGGCTGGTCTTCTCGGTAGCGTGGCTACGAGCTGAGTGACATTGATTGTGCAGGAGCGGTGGGCGGTGGTTAGCACTGCTGCCTACGACGCGGGATCGAAGCCAGCCCCAGGTCACTGTTTGTGTGTGTGATAGTATGACTAGAGGTATTACAGTACCTAGCAATGCCGAGACACCATTGGTGGAGAAGGCTCGCTGCTCATTGGCCCGATGGTATGTAACACTAGTCATCCATAGGTTAGAGTTGTAAGGTAGCTCCGCCCAGTAAGGCGGGGTATAAGAGCCCGTGTATTCCCCACAGCTGCCTTTCTGTACCTGAGCTCCTGGGGAAACATCTTGTCTATTAAAGCCTTCAGTTCGGACTACAACCTCGCTTCTGTGGTCAATTGATAGTGCATCAGTGTGGAGTTTGCACATTCTCCCTGTGCCTGCATGGGTTTCACCCCCACAACCCAAAGATGTGCAGGGTAGGTAGATTGGCCAGGCTAAAATTGCCCCTTAATTGGAAAAAATCTAATTGGGCACCATAAACTTATTTTTTTTAAAGTGTTGCTCTCACTTGTTAGCAGGAGGCTAGAGAGCACGGTCCTGGTCAATCAGCTGGTGGGACCATCATTTGCAGCGTGCCACCCATAGGGCCTCGTTAAGTGGACCAATTAACATTTTATAGCGATGACGGCCTCGTCAGGCTGGACGTTGGGAAGCTTGCTACCACCCTTAGAAAATATTCCGTTAAATCGTGCCCTTTATCCGTTTTTTTGCCATTCCGATGTGCAAGAATTGAAACACTTGTGTTATTGTAGGATACAAAGTACATGGTGCTTTGTAGGTTGCATAATACTCAGGGTATGCAAACAAATTATCTCATTTGATCGTTTTTTTACACAAGGGTGCAGTGAATAGTTTCCAGGGTTAGCCCTAATCCTTATATAGGCACAGTTTGCAGGGTGGAACAGGGGATATCTCCATGGGCATCAGGTTGAAATGGTTCCTGGGATCTCTGAGGTGACAGTTATAGGAGATGGGATCTTTTTTAATTCATGGTTAGGAATCTATTTGGCTATATGAAGTTTCGAATAAGAATAATGGGGGCCATTCTTTAATACCTTCATTGCCCCATGCCTAATGCCTGCTTGTCAGTTGTCCCATTGTTCTTTTGTTCCCACTTGTTGCCTACATCCTACCTCACACCAAATCTTGTTCACCTCTCACCCCTGTGTTCACATACCTACATTGGCTCCCACTCTGGCAGCGTCTCAATTTTAAAATCCTCACACTTGATTTCAAACCCTCACCCTCCTTCTCACTGGAAACTCATCCCAGTCTGGCAAACTTCAAAAATCCCTACATTCCTGCTCTTCTCTGGACTTAATACCTCCACCAATGGCAGACATGCCTTCTGCTGCCTATGCCCTAGGTTTTGTGATTGCCAGCTTAAACCTGTCATGTTAGGTACACTGGTATAACACTGGCTGCAACTGGATGCAGCTTAAATCAAAAAGATACTCCAGACCTTGAAGTTAGTTAAATCAGATTTATTGAACTAATAGCACAGTTAGCACAGTTCTCTGTAAGTTCGACTCTCTGCTAACTTGTGGTTACTCTGAACCAGACTAACTGAACCAGACTAGCTCTTAGCCATGTGGTGGAGGTGTAAGATTGTAACAACACCCTTGACTGACTTTCTAGATGTTCATCAGTGGAAAGAGGCGGAGTGTGAGTGCCTCGTGTCTTTTACAGTCATGTCACACCTCTGAGTGTCCTGCCTGCTATTGATCATGTCCTGTTCTCTGTGTCCATTAGCTGCTTGTCTGTGCCTGTCTGTATATCATTATGTGTGTGTCTGCATATCATGACATCTCCCCTTTTTTTAATGTTTGGATGACATATGTGAACGTATTTACAAGAATAGGCCAATATTAATATATATACATGCAGTGGAAGTGAACATATGTGAAAACAGCTATTTAATGCGAGAACACAGAACAAAGCACACAGAACAAATGTTCATAAGTCCAGTCTCTGAGGCTTACGTCTGATCCTGGTCGACCGCCGGAGAGGTGGTGGTGGGGACGACAGCACCTTGGTGGGCGGGATTGAAGCCAGACTGGTGGCCTCGTGAGTCGAGGTATCAGGAGGTGGCAAAACAACAGAAGGAAGCGGAGAAGAATGTGGTTGCGGGCAGGCAACTTTGCACAGTGCCCGTGTGTTTCGTCGCACAACAGAACCATCAGCCAGACGCACAACATACGAGCGGGGGGGGGGAACATCCTGTCGAACAACGACAGCTGGAGCTAACCAGCCTCCATCAGGGATCTTGACCCGAACAGTGTCTGACGGGGATAACACGGGAAAATCGGTGGCATGAGGATCATAGCCCTATTTTTGCCGGTCTCGGAGTTGCTGCACCTTCTGCAGCACCGGGAGGTGATCCGGGTTGGGCAAGTGTATGGTTAGAAGTGTTGTTCGCAGGTCCCTGTTCATCAGGAGTTGAGCCGGCAACATGCCAGTGGACAGTGGGGTCGCCCTGTACGCAAGCAGCGCAAGGTGAATGTCGACGCAGAATCCGCGGCCTTGCAGATGAGCTGCTTCACTATGTGCACCCCTTTCTCAACTTCTCCATTTGACTGTGGATAGTGTGGGCTGGGAGTGACGTGTTTGAACTGATACGACGGACAAACGGAGACCATTCATGGCTGCTGAAGCACGGGCCATTGTCACTCATGACAGTGAGTGGGATACCATGCCTGGAGAACGTTTCCTTACAGGCCTTGGTGACGGTCCGAGATGTGAGGTCTGAGAGCTTTACGACCTCAGGGTAATTGGAAACATAATCAATGATTAACACGTAATCACGACCATTTGCACGAAAGAGGTCAATGCCAACCTTGGACCATGGAGAGGTTTTGATTTCATGCTGCTGAAGTGTCTCCTTACTCTGCGCTGGCGGGTAGCATTGACAGGTTGTGGTCTAATTTCCAGCTGTACGTACTCCCAGACCTCTGCGCCCCACTCTTACTCGGGCTCGATTTTCATTGTAATCTCAGGAGCCTCACACTCAGCTTCGGCGGACCCCTACCTCCTCTCACGATATGCAGCTTAGTGACTCTAAAAATCGACCCCCCTCCATTCTTCGCTAACCTAACGGCTAACTGTAAACCAGTAGCCACTCGCAGCAGGCGGTACAGCCTACAGGACAGGGTATTCATTAGAGCCGAAGTCCAGCGGCTCCTACGTGAGGGAGTCATAGAGGCCAGTAACAGCCCCTGGAGAGCTCAGGTGGTGGTCGTCAAGACCGGGGAAAAGTTCCGGATGGTGGTTGATTATAGCCAAACCATTAACCGGTTCACACACCTCGATGCGTACCCCCTCCCCAGAATTGCAGACATGGTCAACCAGATCGCCCAGTACCGCATATTCTCCACGGTGGATCTGAAGTCTGCTTACCACCAGCTCCCAATCCGCCCGGAGGACCTCCACTACACGGCGTTCGAGGCAGATGGCCGCCTCTTCCATTTCCTCCGGGTCCCCTTTGGTGTCACGAATGGGGTTTCGGTGTTCCAACGAACAATGGACCGAATGGTGGACCAGTACGGGCTGCAGGCCACGTTTCTGTACCTGTATAACGTCACCATCTGTGGCCATGACCAGCAGGACCACAATGCCAACCTCCACTGATTTCTCCAAACCGGCCAGAAACTCAATCTCACATACAATAAGGAGAAATGCGTTTTCCGCACTACCAGACTAGCCATCCTCGGTTATGTCATGAAAAATGGAGTCCTGGGCCCCGATCCGGACCATATGCACCCCCTCTTACAACTCCCTCTCCCTCATTGTTCCAGGGCCCTCAAGAGGTGCCCGGGATTCTTCTCCTATTACGCCCAGTGGGTCCACCAGTATGCGGACAAAGCCCACCCACTATTTAAGACCACACTCTTCCCACTGTCAGCAGAGGCCTGCCAGGCCTTCAACTGCATCAAGGAGGACATCGCGAAAGCCGCCATGCGGGCAGTGGATGAATCCGTCCCATTCCAGGTGGAGAGCGATGCCTCAGAGGACGCTCTCGCCGCCACACTAAATCAGGCAGGGCGACCAGTCGCATTTTTCTCCCGAACCCTCTCCGCTTCGGAACTTCGACACTCCTCAGTCGAAAAGGAAGCTCAAGCCATTGTGGAAGCCGTATGGCACTGGAGGCATTACCTTGCAGGTAGGAGGTTCACCCTCATCACCGACCAGAGATCGGTTGCCTTCATGTTCGACAACTCGCAAAGGGGCAAAATAAAAAACGATAAAATTTTGAGGTGGAGGATCGAACTCTCCACCTATAATTACGACATCACATATCGGCCGGGGAAGCTCAACGAGCCCCCAGATGCCCTGTCCCGTGGCACGCGCCAGCGCGCAAGACAACCGATTACAGGCTATCCACAATGACCTCTGCCACCCGGGGCCACCCGGCTCGCCCACTACGTCAAGGCCCGCAACCTGCCTTTCTCCACCGAGGAGGTAAAAGCCATCACCAGGGATTGCCTGATCTGCGCGGAGTGCAAACCGCACTACTATAGACCAGACAAGGCCCACCTGGTAAAGGCTTCCCGGCCCTTTGAACGTCTGAGCATCGATTTCAAAGGGCCACTCCCCTCGACCAATTGAAATGTGTACTTCCTCAAAGTCATAGACGAATTCTCCCGCTTCCCCTTTGCTATCCCATGCCCGATATGACGTCCCACACAGTCATCAGAGCCCTGCACAGTGTCGTCACCCTGTTCGGCTTCCCCAGCGACGTACACAGCGACAGGGGTTCGTCCTTCATGAGCGACGAGCTGCGTCAGTTCCTGCTCGACAAGGGCATTGCCTCGAGCAGGACTACCAACTATAACCCCAGGGGGAACGGGCAGGTGGAGAGGGAGAACACGACGGTCTGGAAGACCGTCCTACTGACCCTACGGTCCAGGAATCTCCCAACCTCCCACTGGCAGGAGGTCCTCCCCGACGCGGTCCATGCAATTAGGTCCCTCCTGTGCACTGCCACTAACCAGACAACTGATGAGCGATTATTTGTTTTCCCTAGGGGCACTACCACGGGGGCTTCGCTCCCATCTTGGTTGTGGACACCGGCCCCGGTTCTCCTCCAGAAGCATGTCCGGGCACACAAAACGGACCCACTAGTAGAAAGGGTACTACTGCTAAACTCGAACCCACACTACGCCTTTATTGAATACCCCGACGGCCGTCAGGACACCGTTTCCCTCCGGGTCCTGGCGCCTGCAGGATCCACCACCACCACCACCACCGCCGAGGTATTCCTCACACTACACCCCACCCGACCCCCCACGCCCTGCACCCCCCTTCACCCGTCGCACCGGTCAGGAACGAAGCTCAGACCGAACCACCACGGGAGTCCACCCTCAGATCCACACGCCCGTCACTACTCAGCCATCTGAAGAGGCTGCAACCCCAGTGCTCCGCCGATCCCAAAGGACGACTCGGCCACCGGACCGGCTCAACCTGTAGACCCGTCACCCCCGCCGGACTTGATTTTTTTACAGGGGGTGAATGTGGTGAATGTACATCATGTACTTCACATTGTATAGTATTGTATCCTTGTGGGCTCTGTCTGTGAGTCGTTGCGTGGCTCTGCCCACAGGGGGAGATGAGGAGCTTGTACAGGGCTCCACCCTTGGCTCCGCCCATGGCTCCGCCCATGGCCCCTCCCACTACCAGAAGTATAATGTGCTGCAGCCTTGTGAGTCTGCCCTCAGTTCTTCTGGTCGCAGGCAGGCTCAGTTGTAAGTCTATTAAAGCCACAGTTCACTTCCTATCGTGTCTCGAGTAAATTGATGGTCACATCACAGGTCACACAGTTAAGGACCATGTTTGCGATGTACTGGCTAATCCCGGGCCAGTAGACAGCCTGCCTGGCTCTGCGTCTGCACTTTTCCACACCTAGGTAGCCCTCATGGATTTGACGGAGCACCAAACTCTGGAGACTGCGTGGAATTACAATCCGGTCCAGTTTGTCTGTGCCTGCCTGTATATCATTATGTGTGTGTCTGCATATCATGACAAAACCTACCTCACTGTGTCTCTCTTATCCTTTAAGATTAAAAGTTACTTCCTCTGGTCAACTGTCCTCCTGTCTTATTTTGTGTTTCGATGTAAAATTTTGTTTGATAAACACTCCTGTGAAAAATTTTGCGATGTTTATTATGTCAAAGGCACTTTACAAATGCAGGTTGTTGTTGTTTGTTGATTGAAGGGAGGCGAGGGAACACCTTTCTTGTTCTCTGACATTAAGTATTCCAGTGTTCTTCAAACTTTTCCGGGGACCCATTTTAACCAAGCGGCCAACCTTCGGGACACAACCCGGCCGACCTTTGCGACCCACGCCGCCGACCTGCGCGACCCACCATTTTCTCTTACCTTGTTTGCTACTGACAAAAATGGAGGAAAACGTTTTGGGTCCCTTCGGCCCTCTTACACGCTCCTCCAATGGAACCTGTTGTATCAAGGGGAAGCCTTCCGGTGTCGGAAAGTATGGAGTCTCCACCTGTCTACACTTCTGCATTTTCTTCCTGTAAAATTTTATCAAATAAAACCCCCCCGAACTTGTAAAAAAAAAAAAATTAAATGAATAAAATAAATGAAAAAAAAATTAAATGAATAAAATGAATGAATAAAATGAATAAAAAACCCCGAATTTGTAAAACAAAAAGCTGCGACCGTTTAAAAAAAAAAACGGGGCTGCCGGTGTGCACCATGGGGCGAAATTCTCCGACCCCACGCAGGGTCGGAGAATCGGCCGGCAGCGGCGTTAATCCCGCTCCCGCAGGGTTTTTTATTCTCTGACCGGCCAGAAACCGGCGTTGTGCAAATCCCGCCGGCAGCCTTTGAAAACAGCTGGCGCCGGCGGGATTTCATTATATTTTTGTTTGAACAAATCTCCGGCCCGGATGGGCCGAAGTCCCGCCGACGTGGCCACGGGTCACGTCGGCAAAAAACAGAGTAGCTTTAAAACGGCGTCATCAATGGTTGATGCGTTCAGTGTCGGGGGGAGGGGTGGGTTGCGGCATCGGGGGGGGGGGGTTGCGGCATCGGGGTGGGTGTTGCGGCATCAGGGGGGGGTTGCGGCATCGGAGGGCGTTGCGGCATCGGGGGGGGGGTTGCGGCATCGGGGGGGGGGTTGCGACATCGGGGGGGGTTGCGGCATCGGGGGGGGTTGCGGCATCGGGGGGGTTGCGGCATTGGGGGGGGTAGGGTGTGGGGAGGGGTAGGGGTGGTGGGGAGGGGGTGGTGGGGAGGGAGTAGGGTGGTGGGGAGGGGGTAGGGGCGTTGGGGGGTAGGGGTGGTGGGGGTTTTGGGGGCAGCGGCGTGCAGAGGGGGGGTGCGACGGATGCCCGGGGCCAACGCACCGTTGCCCCCCCCCTGTACGCCGCTGCCCCCTACCCCAACCACCCCCCCTCACCACCCCTACCTCCCTCCAACGCCCCTACCCCCCTCACCACCCCTACCCCCTCCCCACCACCCCTACCCCCCTCCCCACCACCCCTATCCCCCAATGCCGCAACCCCCCCATGCCGCAACCCCCCCCGATGCCGCAACCCCCCACCCTCAACGCCGCAACCCCCCCTCACGCCGCACCCCCCCAGCCTCTCAATGCCGCAACCCCCCCTCATCGCCGCAACCCCCCCCTCTCAACGCCGGGTCCCCCCCCTTTCAACGCCGGGTCCCCCCCCTCTCAACGCCGGGTCCCCCCCCCCTCAACGCCGGTATCCACACCCCGTCCCCCTCCCTCTGAAGGCCGGTACCCACACCCCCCCTCCCTCTGAAGGCCGGTACCCACACCCCCCTCCCTCTGAAGGCCGGTACCCACACCCCCCCCTCTCTCCTCCTCCCCCCTCCTTCCTCCCCCCCCCTCCTTCCTCCCCCCTCCTTCCTCCCCCCCCTCCTTCCTCCCCCCCTTCCTTCCTTCCTCCTCCCCCCTTCCTTCCTCCTCCCCCCCTTCCTTCCTCCGTTAGTGGGGGGGGGGTGCGGCGTTAGTGGGGGGGGGTGCGGCATTAGTGGGGGGGATGCGGCTTTGAGAGGTGGGGTACCGGCGTTGAGGGGGGGTTGCGGCGTTGAGAGAGGGGGGGCGGCGTTGGAGGGGGGTAGGGGCGGCGTTGGAGGGGGGTAGGGGTGGTGAAGGGGGTAGGGGTGGTGAGGGGAGCGGGTTGGGGTTGGGGCAGCTGCGTGCAGAGGGGGGCGACGGTGCGTTGGCCCCGGGCATCCGTCGCCCCCCTCCTCTGCACGCCGCTGCCCCTACCCCAACCCCCCCCTCACCACCCCTACCCCTTTCACCACCCCTTCCCCCCTCCAACGCCGCCCCCTCAACCCCCCCCTCTCAACTCAACACCGCAACCCCCCCTCAACGCAACGCCGCAAACCCCCCCCCCCCCTCCTCTCAACTCAACGCCGCAAACCCCTCAACGCCGGGTCTGTCTCTCTCCTCCTCCCCACCCCCCCCCCCCAACGCCGGGTCTGTCTCTCTCCTCCCACCCCCCCCAATGCCGGGTCAGTCTCTCTCCTCCCCCCCCCCCCAACGCCGGGTCTGTCTCTCTCCTCCTCCCCACCCCCCCCCCCCCACCGCCGGGTCTGTCTCTCTCCCCCCCCCCCCCCCCCAACGCCGGGTCAGTCTCTCTCCTCCCCCCCCCCAACGCCGGGTCAGTCTCTCTCCTCCTCCACCCCCCCAAAATGCCGGTCTGTCTCTCTCCTCCCCCCCCCCCCCAACGCCGGGTCTGTCTCTCTCCTCCTCCCACCCCCCCCCCAAAATGCCGGTCTGTCTCTCTCCTCCCCCCCCCCCCCCAAATGCCGGTCTGTCTCTCTCCTCCTCCCCCCCCCCCAAAATGCCAGTCTGTCTCTCTCCACCCCCCCCCCCCCCAAATGCCGGTCTGTCTCTCTCCTCCCCCCCCCCCACAAATGCCGGTCTGTCTCTCTCCTCCCCCCCCCCCCCCAAATGCCGGTCTGTCTCTCTCCTCCTCCCCCCCCCCCCAAAATGCCGGTCTGTCTCTCTCCTCCTCCCCCCCCCCCCCAAACGCCGGGTCAGTCTCTCTCCTCCCCCCCCCCCCCAAATGCCGGTCTGTCTCTCTCCTCCTCCTCCCCCCCCCCCCCCCCCAAATGCCGGTCTGTCTCTCTCCTCCTCCCCCCCCCCCAAATGCCGGTCTGTCTCTCTCCTCCTCCTCCCCCCCCCCCCCCAAATGCCGGTCTGTCTCTCTCCTCCTCCCCCCCCCAAATGCCGGTCTGTCTCTCTCCTCCTCCCCCCCCCAAATGCCGGTCTGTCTCTCTCCTCCTCCCCCCCCCCCCAAAATGCCGGTCTGTCTCTCTCCTCCTCCCCCCCCCCCCAAATGCCGGTCTGTCTCTCTCCTCCCCCCCCCCAAATGCCGGTCTGTCTCTCTCCTCCTCCCCCCCCCCCCCCAAATGCCGGTCTGTCACTCTCCTCCTCCCCCCCCCCAAATGCCGGTCTGTCACTCTCCTCCTCCCCCCCCCCCAAATGCCGGTCTGTCTCTCTCCTCCGCCCCCCCCCCCCCAAATGCCGGTCTGTCTCTCTCCTCCTCCCCCCCCCCCCAAACGCCGGGTCAGTCTCTCTCCTCCCCCCCCCCCCCCCAAAACGCCGAGTCTCACCACTTCCGCAGCGGGTGAAACTGACGCGTATCGCGTCAGTCCGCTGCTGGCCCCTCCGGGAACGGAGAATAGCCGCCTAAAAGAAGGCCCCCACGCCGGAGTCATCCACACCAATTATGCTCGCCGGAAATCGGCGTTACGACGGTCTGCGGAGAATTTCGCCCATGGAGTGAGTGGTCACACACAAGGCAGCTCCTGCCTAAGGTTACAGAAAAGAGCTCTTTTTCAATCAATACGGGATGGAATTTTGATGAAAAGGCGTAGGTGAATGTTGGAGCAGTACTTTCCCCCAGGAATGGTATGTTTCTTGGTTACCGGACCCACAGAAACAGTGAACGGTTTGGCTGAAGCTGCAGCAAAGATAGAAGCCTGTTCCAGCATGCAGGCGGGGGAAGGGCCAGCTTAGAGGCCTCAAGCTGACTTGAGGGCCTTAATGAAAGCTGAATTCTAGCAGCAGAGGGAACAACTGTGAAAATATCTCACCAAGGCCATTGAAGAAGCGGGGACGGACTTCCGGTAGCGGCGATGCGGAGCTAAGCCGCACGTTCTGTAGCTCCAGCTATTTTTGGTCTTTTCGGGTTACAAGCTCAATGTGGGGAAACGTGAGCTGTTGGTGCTGCACCTGGGGGACCAGGAGAGGGAGATAGGAGAGCTCCCGTTGAAGAGGGCGGAGAGGAGCTTTAGATATCTTGGGGTCCAGATAGCTAGCACCTGGGGGGCCATGTACAGGCTTAACTTTTCGAGGCTGGTGGAGCAGATGGAGGAAGAGTTCAGGAGGTGGGACGCGCTGCCGTTCTCGTTGGCGGGCAGGGTCCAGTACGTTAAGATGACGGTGCTACCGAGGTTTTTGTTTCTTTTCCAGTGCCTCCCCATATTGATCCCAAAGGCTTTTTTCAAAAGTGTGAATAAGTCTATTCTCGGGTTCGTGTGGGCGCGGAAGGCCCCGAGAGTAAGGGGGGTATTCTTGGAGCAAAGAAGGGAGGTAGGAGGTTTGGCATTGCCCAACCTGTGTGGGTATTACTGGGCGGCGAATGTGGCAATGATTCGCAGGTGGGTGACGGAGGGGGAGGGTGACGCATGGAAGAGGTTGGAGGTGGCGTCCTGTGTGGGTACGAGTCTGGAGGCTTTGGTGATGGCCCCACTTCCACTCCCCCCGGCAAAGTACTCCACGAGTCCAGTAGTGGTGGCGTCCCTCAAAATCTGGGGGCAGTGGAGGCGGCATAGGGGGGAAGTGAAGGTCTCAATCTGGGCCCCGATACGGGGCAATCACCGTTTTGCACCGGGGAGAATGGATGGTGGATTTGGGAGTTGGCACAGGGCAGGCATCAGACACTTTGGGGACCTCTTCCTTGATGGGAAGTTCGCGACTCTGGAGGAGCTGGAGGGGAAGTGGAACCTCTCCCCTGGGAACGCTTTTAGGTATATGCAGATCAGGGCATTTGTTAAGCGCCAGGTGGCGGAGTTTCCGTGGCTGCCGCCAAGGGGGGTGCAAGATAGGGTGCTCTCGGGGACGTGGGTCGGTGAGGGGAAGAACTCGGCAATTTATCAGTTGATGCAGGAGGAGGAGGAGGCCTCAGTAGAGGAGCTCAAAGCGAAGTGGGAGGAAGAGCTAGGGGAAGAGATTGAGGATGGAACGTGGTCGGACGCCCTGGAGAGGGTGAACTCGTCCTCTTCTTGCGCACTACTCAGCCTAATTCAGCTGAAGGTGCTGCTTGGGGCGCACATGACAGGGGCCAGGATGAGCCGGTTCTTCGGAGGGGAAGACAGGTGTGGGAGGTGTTCGGGAGGCCCGTCGAACCACACCCATATGTTCTGGGCTTGTCCGGCCTTGGAGAGGCTTTGGAAGGGGGTGGCGGGGACTTTGTCTGAAGTGGTCGGGTCTAGGGTCAGGCTGGGCTGGGGGCTCACGATGTTTGAGGTAGCTTCGGAGCCGGGAGTGCAGGAGGCGAGAGAGGCCGGCATTCTGGCCTTTGCCCGGCGCAGGATTCTGTTACAGTGGAAGGATACGCGGCCCCCGAGTTCGGAGGCCTGGATCAATATCAATGACATGGTTGGGTTTATCAAGCTGGAGAAGGTTAAGTTTGCCCTGAGGGGGTCGGTACAGGGGTTCTTTTGGCGGTGGCAGCCCTTTCTTGATTTCCTGGCGAAGGGGTAGAGGGTGGTCAGTCTCAGCAGCAACCTGGGGGCGGGGTGGAATGTACGGGGGTGGGGGGGTTCGGGGCTGGTTAAGGGGGTTTGTTATTGCGACGGTGGGTTGTTATTTTCTTCTTTCTTGTGCTGTTGTTTGTTATTATTTATTATTCTGCTTTGGGGGGGGGGGGGAGTTCTTTTCTTGTTTCGGTGTAGAACCACACCTTGTCTACTTTAACTGTGGGGAGAAAATTTGTTGTTGAAAAACGAATAAAAATGATTATTAAAAAAAAACAAAAATTCGGCCACACTATGCATGTGTGCTCGATCATCGGCACGCATGCGCATAGTTTTACGCATGCGCGCCGATGATCTGACATGCATGCGCAGTGCAGGCCGCATTTGTTTTACACGTTCGTGGCCATTTTGAAGGCTGCTTGCTGCTGCCGTTATTGACAGCTGGCTGCTGCGGCTGTTGCACGCAGATTTGCGCGATCAGGAGCGCCGAGACGCACGGCTCTGCGACCCTCCCGACACCCGCCCATGACCCACCCGCAGGTCGCGCCCCTGAGTTTGGCAATGCCTGAAGTAGAGCCAACTTGCCGTGACATAGGATGCAATTCAACTGAAAGGTCACAAAGTCCCAGAGCAAGCATATTTAGCAGCCTGTTTACCAGTGTTCGCTACGCCAAGAAACACATGGCTACACAATGCCATTCACGTTAAATAAGGAGTCTCAACGGGGAACACGTGGCTGAGGCTGCACATAGCCCTGTTTTCTACACAGAGGAACTCCGCTCACCAGAATTCCTCAGTATGGCGACAGGTCAGCAGTGCCAGGGTACCCTATTTTTCGACTTTCGGGCTCTTTTAAGGGCCCGCAACGGCACTGATTCGGCTTTTCCCCGGGTGGGAAAGCAGCCACTGTGCTCAGCGGCCGGTGGATGGGCTGGACTAGAAGTGGAGCGGTCAAAAAGTCGACTTTGCTGCAGAAGAAGGTGCGAGGCAGAAAACACAAGATGGCGGCGGGCGGGGAACTGGCAGCGTGGCAGCAGTGGGCGCAGGAGCAGCAGGAGCTGCTGCAGCGCTCCTTCAGGGAGCTAAAAGCTGAGATCCTGGAGCCGATTAAGGCCTCGCTGGACAAGCTCATGGCGACTCAGACGGCTCAGGCCGCGGAGATTCGAAAGCTGCAGCAAAAGGCTTCGGAGAGCGACGATGAACTCCTGGGCCTGGCAGTGAAGGTGGAGTCACACGAGGCGCTTCACAAGAAATTGTTGGCAAGGATGGAGGAGATGGAGAACCGCTCCCGCCGGAAGAACCTGCGGATTTTGGGCCTCCCAGATCCGGCTGAGGGGATGCCATAGGTGTTGAAGATACTTGAAGAGTTTGGGGACTTTTCGGGTTACAAGCTCAATGTGGGGAAAAATGAGCAGTTTGTCCTGCACCTGGGGGATCAGGAGAGGGAGATAGGTGAACTCCCGTTGAAGAGGGCGGAGAGGAGCTTTAGATATCTTGGGGTCCAGATAGCTAGGACCTGGGGGGCCATGTACAGGCTTAACTTTTCGAGGCTGGTGGAGCAGATGCAGGAAGAGTTCAGGAGGTGGGACGCGCTGCCATTCTCATTGGCGGGCAGGGTCCAGTAGGTTAAGATGACGGTGCTACCGAGGTTTTTGTTTCTTTTCCAGTGCCTCCCCATATTGATCCCAAAGGCTTTTTTCAAAAGTGTGAATAAGTCTATTCTCGGGTTCGTGTGGGCGCGGAAGGCCCCGAGAGTAAGGGGGGTATTCTTGGAGCAAAGAAGGGAGGTAGGAGGTTTGGCATTGCCCAACCTGTGTGGGTATTACTGGGCGGCGAATGTGGCAATGATTCGCAGGTGGGTGACGGAGGGGGAGGGTGCCGCATGGAAGAGGTTGGAGGTGACGTCCTGTGTGGGTACGAGTCTGGAGGCTTTGGTGATGGCCCCACTTCCACTCCCCCCAGCAAAGTACTCCACGAGTCCAG
The DNA here is from genome assembly GCF_902713615.1 of Scyliorhinus canicula. NCBI lineage: Eukaryota > Metazoa > Chordata > Chondrichthyes > Carcharhiniformes > Scyliorhinidae > Scyliorhinus > Scyliorhinus canicula. The sequence goes on along the minus strand of NC_052146.1, from coordinate 102,866,448 downwards.
TAGTGGTGGCGTCCCTCAAAATCTGGGGGCAGTGGAGGCGGCATAGGGGGGAAGTGAAGGTCTCAATCTGGGCCCCGATACGGGGCAATCACCGTTTTGCACCGGGGAGAATGGATGGTGGATTTGGGAGTTGGCACAGGGCAGGCATCAGACAGTTTGGGGACCTCTTCCTTGATGGGAAGTTCGCGACTCTGGAGGAGCTGGAGGGGAAGTGGAACCTCCCCCCCTGGGAACGCTTTTAGGTATATGCAGATCAGGGCATTTGTTAAGCGGCAGGTGGCGGAGTTTCCGTGGCTGCCGCCAAGGGGGGTGCAAGATAGGGTGCTCTCGGGGACGTGGGTCGGTGAGGGGAAGATCTCGGCAATTTATCAGTTGATGCAGGAGGAGGAGGAGGCCTCAGTAGAGGAGCTCAAAGCGAAGTGGGAGGAAGAGCTAGGGGAAGAGATTGACAATGGGACGTGGGCGGACGCCCTGGGGAGGGTGAACCCGTCCTCTTCTTGCGCACGGCTCAGCTTAATTCAGCTGAAGGTGCTGCACAGGGCTCACATGACAGGGGCCAGGATGAGCCGGTTCTTTGGAGGGGAAGACAGGTGCGGGAGGTGTTCGGGAGGCCCGGCGAACCACACCCATATGTTCTGGGCATGTCCGGCCTTGGAGAGGCTTTGGAAGGGGGCGGCGGGGACTTTGTCTGAAGTGGTCGGGTCTAGGGTCAGGCCGGGCTGGGGGCTCACGCTGTTTCAGGTAGCTTCGGAGCCGGGGGTGCAGGAGGCGAGAGAGGCCGGCATTCTGGCCTTTGCCCGGCACAGGATTCTGTTACAGTGGAGGGACACGCGGCCCCCGAGTTTGGAGGCCTGGATCAACGACATGGATGGGTTCATCAAGTTGGAGAGGATGAAGTTTGCCCTGAGGGGGTCGGTACAGGGGTTCTATTGGCGGTGGCAGCCCTTTCTTGATTTCCAGGCGAAGGGGTAGAGGGTGGTCAGTCTCAGCAGCAACCTGGGGGCGGAGTGGAATGTACGGGGGGGGGGGGGGGGTTTTGGGGGTTGGTTAAGGGGGTTTGTTATTGCGACGGTGGGTTGTTATTTTCTTCTTTCTTGTACTGTTGTTTGTTATTATTTATTATTCTGTTTTTGGGGGGGGGGGGGGAGTTCTTTTCTTGTTTCGGTGTAGAACCACACCTTGTCTACTTTAACTGTGGGGAGAAAATTTGTTGTTGAAAAACGAATAAAAATGATTATTAAAAAAAAACAAAAAACGGGCACACTACGCATGTGTGCCCGATCATCGGTACGCATGTGCATAGTTTTACGCATGCGCGCCAATGATCTGACATGCATGCGCAGTGCGGCTGCCTGCGACCCTCCCGACACCCGCCCATGACCCACCCGCAGGTCGCGCCCCTGATTTGGCAATGCCTGAAGTAGAGCCAACTTGCCGTGACATAGGATGCAATTCAACTGAAAGGTCACAAAGTCCCAGAGCAAGCATATTTAGCAGCCTGTTTACCAGTGTTCGCTACGCCAAGAAACACATGGCTACACAATGCCATTCACGTTAAATAAGGAGTCTCAACGGGGAACACGTGGCTGAGGCTGCACATAGCCCTGTTTTCTACACAGAGGAACTCCGCTCACCAGAATTCCTCAGTATGGCGACAGGTCAGCAGTGCCAGTGTACCCTGGTGGCACCAGCAGTGCTAGGGCATCACCCTGCCCAAAGGGCATGAAACTTGAGGTTCCAATCCCCTGGGAGACCCCCCACCAGTGCCATTCCGTCTGGTCTCTGTTTGTGGGGACCAGTGCTGAACAACACTCGCCCAAGGTCTCCGAGGCAAAGGAGATAAATCCTAACGCCTCGGGGATGCGCAATCAATAATTTTGTGAGGGCCACGAAGAATCCAGCACGTGTTTTCAGGATACAAAGAAATAACATTTATTTACAATAACATATACATACAACAGCAGCAGCAGCAACTTCCCTTGCTGCTCACTCCTCTCTCTCTGCTGGTTCCAAACTGGCCAGCTCTATTTATGCAGGGAGTCTGCTCATGATTTCTCCGCCCCCCTCATTGGGGAAGCTCATACTCCCACAGGATTGTGGGATTGTCATTAGTCCCCAGCCAATGGTAAGCAGGCAGGTTATAACATCCTAACCCCCCCCCTCAAAGTCCAAGGAATCCACCGAAGACCCTGGCGAAGGAGGGCGTCAGACTCGTTTTGCCGCAGGCTGTACACCATTTGCACGAGGCGCTGGATCGGGCGGCGTGTAACGAGATGGAGACCGGCGCTTCCGTGATGAACGACGTAACGGTTGTCCATCCACGGCCCGTCGGCCTGAGGATTCCCCCTCTGAGGTGTCTTGTGTCTCCATCTCGGAGTCAGAGTCTGCTGCCTCCGTCATCTCAGCGTCTTTATCTCCACGCGGTTCAGTCACGACCTCCGCAGGCTTTGAGTGAGGCACCAGAGGAAGATTGTGAGGAATACTTTCCATTGTGCCTGGTCTCTGTGGCAGTAGAAATGAGCTCCTGGGGTGGGGAATCTTGGCAGGGATAGTCTTCTGGACCGAACATGGTCTACATGTTTGCGCTGGAGACGACCCTGGGCTTGTACCTGTCAAGAGATAGGGCCCCTTTGGCGAAAGATTATGCCAGGGACCCACTGGGCACCACCAGCAAAATTCTGACCGAACACTGGGTCACTGGGCGTAAACCGCCGAATCGGCCGATGCCGAGAAAAACCATGTCCCTGCCATTCTTGTGTGCGGCGTACTTTTGCGCCAATGTCCAGGAAAACCATGCTAAGGCGGGTGCGAAGTCTCCGGCCCATTAGGGGTTCTGTGGGAGCTACCCCAGTCACCGCATGGGGGGTGGTGCGATATGAAAACAAAAAACTAGCCAGTCTCGTGTCCATAGACCCGGAAGACTGCTTCTTTAGGCCTCGTTTGAATGTCCGCCAACCCATTTGAAGCCGGGTGGTAAGGGGCAGTGCGGATATGGCGTATGCCATTGATCTTCATGAACCTTGCAAACTCCTCACTTGTGAACGGAGTGCCATTGTCCGTGACCAGCACCTCGGGGAGGCCATGCGTACTGAAAGACAAACGCATCTTCTCGATTGTTGCGCAGGACGTTGTGCCTCCCATCTTATGCACCTCTGACCATTTAGACTGGGCGTCGATTATAAGCAGGAACATGGATCCTTGAAAAGGGCCGGCAAAATCCGTATGCAAGCGCGCCCAAGGCCGCCCTGGCCATTCCCAGTGATGCAGGGGCGCGGCCGGCGGAAGCTTCTGATGCTCCTGGCAAATGGAGCATTTTTGGGCCATCTTCTCAATGTCGGTGTCGAGGCCTGGCCACCAGACATAACTCCGGGCCTACATTTTCATTTTGGTCACACCTGGATGCCCATTGTGCAAGTCTCCCAGTATCAGCTCCTGTCCTTTTTCCGGGACAATCACGGTAGTCCCCCACAAAAGGATGCCGTCTTCCACGCTAAATTCTGACAGCTTGGAGGGAAATGCCCGCAACTCGCCTGGGAGCTGTCTATGCTGCCCACCATACAGGACTATGTGCCGAACCTTTGACAGGACTGGCTCCATCTGGGTCCACTCACGGATCTGTGATGCCGTGACAGGCAAGGTGTCCATAAAATTTAGGATTGCAACCACCTCACCGGTCGTGTGGGTCGACATGGGGCCGGCCGATAAAGGCAATCGGCTCAGTGCATCGGCATTTGCTATCTGGGTTCCTGGTTAGTGTTCCAGAGGATACTCGTATGCAGCGAGCAACAAAGCCCAGCGCTGGATCCGATGGAAGCAATGGGCGGTATTGGCTTATCCTCTCGGAAAAGTCCCAGCAGAGGCTTATGATCAGTCACGATAGTGAAGTGGCGGCCATACACGTACTGGTGGAAGCGTTTCACCGCAAAGACCACTGCCAGGCCCTCCTTCTCGATCTGCGCGTACTTTGTTTCCGCTGCAGTCAATGTGCGGGAGGCGAAAACTATCGGCAGCTCGGCCCCGTTCTCCACCTTGTGGGACAGGATGGCCCCAATACCATACGGGGATGCATCACATGTGACGAGCAAAGGCATCCCATCTTCGTCGCCAGTTTTGTGAGGGCCACGAAGAATCCAGCACGAGTTTTCAGGATACAAAGAAATAACATTTATTTACTATAACATATATATACAACAGCAGCAGCAACTTCCCATGCTGCTCACTCCTCTCTCTCTGCTGGTTCCAAACTGGCCAGCTCTATTTATGCAGGGAGTCTGCTAATGATTTCTCCGCCCCCCTCATCGGGGAAGCTCATACTCCCACAGGATTGTGGGATTGTCATTAGTCCCCAGCCAATGGTAAGCAGGCAGGTTATAACAAATAACCACTGAAACGAAGGAGTAGTCCGAATTGAAGGCTTTAATCTACAAGATGTTTCCCCAGCAGCTTGAGTACAGAAAGAATGATGGCTGCTGGGAACACGGGTTCTTATACCCCACCTCATTGGGCGGAGCTACCTTACGTCTTGACAATGAGAAAGCAACACTTGGGCCAATGAGTAGCGAGCCTTCTCCACCAATGGTAACTCACACGCCCAGGTACCGTAGTACCTCTAGTCATATTACCACATTCACCCCTTGTTGAGAAAGGAACCGGTGGGGGAGGGGAGGTTGTGCTCGTTGAGAAGCCGGGGGTGGGGGGGGGGGGGGGGGGGGGGGGTGGCGTCCAGCTGAGACTCGTGGTCCGGTGCGGGTGGGATAATTTACTGGTAGTATGACTAGTGATATGGGATTATACCTCTCCAACGGCGGCTGCCCACTGGCCCGTAACTATGTACAGAGTTGTGTTATCACACGGCAAATTATTTACAGAGTCAGAGAAAAAAAGGGTCCATTAAGAGTTCATATCGACTCGATCAGACGATCGGGGGCCTTGGACGTCCTCCGCCACCGACGGAGCTTCGTCGGAGATGTTGGAGATGCGGGCGTCCATAACTCCGGGAGCGATGATCTGGTCCTCGTGGAGGTTTCAACACCCCTGGACGGAGCTGGTGAGGGCTGGGCCGTGGGGGGGGGGGGGGGGGGGGGCTTCTGGTCTTCTAGGCGGTGCGGGTGAGGGTGGGGCAGCTGGACCCTCTCGACCAACGGGTCCGATTTGTACGCCCACACGTGTTTCCTGAGCAGGATGGGCCCGGGAGCAGCCAGCCAGGTCGGGAGCAGGGTCCCTGTGGAAGACAAGAAGGCGTTCATGGGGAGTTTGATTTTTAGTTGTGCAAAGTAGCAACCGGATGAAGTGGAGGGCCTCTGGGAGGACCTCCTGCCAGCGGGAGGCTGGGAGATTTCTGGACCGTTGGGCCAGCAGGACGGTCTTCCAGACCGTGCCGTTCTCCCTCTAGACCGGTCCGTTACCCCGGGGGTTATAACTGGTCGTCCTGCTTGAGGCAATGCCCTTGCTGAGCAGAAATTGACGCAGTTCGTCAGTCATAAAGGAGGACCCCCTATCGCTGTGTGTGTAAGCGGGGAATCCGATCAGGGAGGAAATGCTGTGGAGGGCTTTTATGATGGTGGTTGTGGTCATGTCGGGGCAGGGGATGGCGAACTGGAAGCGGGAGTACTCGTCAATCACGTTGAGGAAGTACGTGTTGCGGTTGGTAGAGGGGAGGGGACCTTTGAAGTCCATGCTGAGGTGTTCAAAGGGGCGGGAAGCCTTTGCCAGATGCGCTTTTTCGGGGCGGTAGAAGTGCGGCTTGCACTCTGCGCAGATGTGGCAGTTCCTCATGACTGTCCTGAGCTCCTCGATGGAGTAGGGCAGGTTGCGGGTCTTTACAGAAGGAAAGAAGCGGGTGATCCCCAGGTGGCAGAGGTCCACGTGGAGGGTTCGAAGACAGTCCACTTGTGCGTTGGCACAGATGCCGCGGGACAGGGCATCGGAAGGCTCGTTGAGCTTCCCCGGACAGTACAAGATATTGTAGTTGTAGGTGGATAACTCAATCCTCCACCGCAAGATCTTGTTGTTCTTTATCTTGCCCCTCTGTGCGTTGTCAAACATGAAAGCCACCGACCATTGGTCTGTGAGGAGGGTGAACCTCCTGCCGGCCAGATAGTGCCTCCAATGTCGCACAGCTTCTACTATGGCCTGTGCTTCCTTCTCGACCGAGGAGTGGCGGATTTTGGAAGCATGGAGGGTATGGGAGAAGAAAGCCACGGGTCTGCCCGCTTGGTTGAGGGTGGCTGCCAGAGCTACGTCGGACGTGTCGCTCTCGACCTGGAAGGGGAGGCATTCGTTGATAGCGCGCATCGTGGCCTTTGCGATATCTGCTTTGATGCGGTTGAAGGCCTGGCAGGCCTCCATCGACAGGGGGAACGTGGCTGATTGGATGAGGGGACGGGCTTTGTCGGCGTAGTTGGGGACCCACTGGGCGTAATACGAGAAGAAACCGAGGCAGCGCTTCAGGGCCTTCGAGCAGTGGGGGAGGGGAGCTCCATCAGGGGGCACATGCGTTCCGGGTCGGGGCCTATTACTCCGTTACGCACTACGTAGCCGAGGATGGCTAGACGGTTGGTGCTAAACACGCATTTGTCCGTGTTATAAGTCAAATTCAGGAGTTTTGCGCTTCAGAGGAATTTGAGGAGATTGGTGTCGTGGTCCTGCTGATCGTGGCCGCAGATGGTGACATTATCGAGATACGGGAAGGTTGCCCGTAAACCGTATCGGTCGAAAATCCGGTCCATCTCTCGTTGGAAGACCGAGACCCCATTTGTGACACCAAAGGGAACCCTTAAAAAGTGGTAGACACCCGGATCCCTGGCGCCCGTCCGCTTCGAATGCAGTGCACTTGCGATCGCTCGCATGGATGGGGAGCTGGTGGTAGGCGGACTTGAGGTCCACCGTGGAGAAGACCTTGTACTGTGCGATCCTGTTGACCAGGTTGTATATACGGGGGAGAGGGTACGCGTCCAGCTGCATAACCCTGTTGATGGTCTGACTGTAGTATATGACTATCCTATTCTTCTCCCCGGTCTTTACCGCCAGCACTTGTGCTCGCCAGGGGCTGTTGCTAGCCTCGATGACCCCTTCCTTCAGAAGCCGTTGGACCTCGGACCGGATGAAGGTCTGGTCCAGGGCCTGCACATACATAGGGAAAACGTGCAAACTCCACATAGCCAGTCACCCAAGGTCAGAATCGAACCCGTATCCCTGGCGCTGTGAGGCAGCAGTGCTAACCACTGTGCCACCGCACTGTCCCTTGTGCCATCACTCTCTCCAGATATGCCAGCTTGAGGGAAAGTTGACAGAAAATTAACCACTTTGCTCACACAAACATCATAAAATTTTGATGCTGAAGCTGAATGATGATGAAATTGGAAGAAAGAATTTTAGCATCCTGGACAGAATGTAGCAACGTTTTGAAAATTTAGAGACGCTCCTTAAAAACCTATTGTTTTCTGCAAGCTCTTGATCACCTGTTTCACAGCTTCCTTATATCCTTCAGGGTTAAATCTGATTTGACAATGCTACATTGTCTGTTGTGTGCTGTTTAGCACAGGGCTAAATCGGTGGCTTTGGAAGCAGGCCAGCAGCACTGTTCGATTCCCGTAACAGCCTCCCCGAATAGGCGCCGGAATGTGGCGACTAGGGGCTTTTCACAGTAACCTTATTTGAAGCCTACTCGTGACAATAAGCGATTTTCATTTCATTTCAAAAGTCTTTGGATATTTTACTAAACTAAAGGGTGTAGTAAAATATGAGTTGTCACTGTGCTTATTTCCCTGATGACTCATTGGCTAAGTGTCAGTACCATCATGATCGGCTTGGAGATGTGACTCAGCGATGTTCTGTATTTTTCCACTCTGGCTTGGCGCCAGGCCCTGTTCTCTCTGGGTCCAGATGGTGTTTATGTGGTTAGAATTCTTACAAGTAGAACAAAATTATATTAGTGGGTGAAGTGAAAGACTCATTCACTTTGCTCCCCAGGGTGCTGCTGCAGTGGTCAGGCTAAACTGTCTTCTTAAAAGACCGCACAAATGTTCCCACTGATCCATCCCAATTACACCCATTCTACAGCAATGAGAAGGTAAATGAGCATGATCATGAAACCCATGCGTAACACCTTGCACAGAGAATGAATAGTCATGTTTCTTTTTGCATAGCAACCTGTATTCAGGATATTCTAGGCCACTGAGGAAGTTTTAGGCACAAAAGTTAAGCTTCTTAGGAGTGCACCTAGTTAAAACCTAGAAAGACTTTTTAAAAATACATTCATGGGCGTCACTGGCAAGGTCAGCATTTGGTGCCCATCCCTAACTGCCCTTGAACTGATTGGCTTGCCAGGACCATTTCAGAGGGCAGTTAAAGGCCAACCACCTGTGTGTGATTGGGTTTTCTCTGGGTGCTCCGGTTTCCTCCCACAGTCCAAAGATGTGCAGGTTAGGTGGATTGGCCAAGCTAAATTGCCCTTAGTGTTGAGTGGGTTTACTGGGTTATGGGGATAGGGTGGAGGTGTGGGCTTGGGTGGAGTGCTCGTTCCAAGAGCCGGTGCAGACTCGATGGGCCGAATGGCCTCCTTCTGCACTGTAAATTCTATATGATTTTATGAATTCCAGATTTATTAATGGAATTTAAATTTCATTGGCTACCATCTGAGATTTGAATCCATGCCGCCGGAGTATTAGCCTGGGTCACTGGATTATTAGTCCAGTGACATTGCCACTGTCTCTCCCTCTCCACCTTCCCCGCCCCCCAACTCTCGTATCTACCACAAAGTAAGAAATAGGTAAAGGCCTAACTGATGGGCCAGTAGAATGGAGATGCACAGAGGCAGCTGATTAAATGGACTTGGTCTTGGTGATAAAGCAGTCCAGGAGCTGCTTGCACTTATTGTTGGAGCGGGAGATGATCTCAGAATGGGTGCGGAGATATCCTGTACTCTTCCACTCTGGCTTAAGGCCATGTTCTACAGCCCTCTGGGCCTGATGGATATCAAAAAAACTCACTCGATATATTTTGCTGGGCAAGATTTATTTCAATCTCAGGTCTCCCTGTTCTGGGAAACCACTCTAATCTAGCCCAGTTTGCAACACTAGGGGCTTTATATCTTGATGTGTTAAAATCTAGACTTTGACGGTCCTGAGGTAATCCCTCTGTCTCTGAACCATGGAGGCTTGGTCTCCAGTCTGTGCTGAGTTAGCTAATCTCAGTTGGATCAGCAGTAGAGTTGCTACAGTTGGCCATGTTACCTCTGGGTTAGGGAAAATAAATATTAACCAGGCCTCCTCCTGTGATTGGTTGTATGGTGATTCCAGCATTTGGAGCTCCGAGTAAACACATGATTGAACTTCGTCACATTGTCCTTCACAATGGGTCATAAATATGGGAGAGAAACCATTGCCCATGAAACTATGGCCAGTGAGGTGATCAATGTCTTCAGGGAAAGGAAGAAAAGAAGAGAATCAAGAGAGAAATTTACCTTTTGCGGGGAGAGTTCCCTTTTAATCTTTTTAAAACCGATTTTTGCAAGAGGAATGAAACTGAAAACCCACCTGTCCTCAAAGTGGATGTAAAGATCCCAATGCATTGTTCAAAGAAAAGCAGGGGAGTCCTCCCAAGGATCCTGATCAACATTTATCCCTGAACCAACATCAGTAACACAGATTATCTGCTCATTATCACATTGCTGTTTGCTGGGTCTAACTGCACACAGGTCGGCTGCTCCCCCCTACATTACAAATGACAACATTCAAAAAACTCTAATTGTCTGTAAAGCTCTTTGGGAGGTCCTGAGGCTGTTATATAAATTCAAGTTCTTCCTTTCATTTCTCCAATTTATATTTCATTTCCGTTTACACACCTATAATTGCCAACTAAAATAAACCAAAAAATGATGGAAATACTCAGCAGGTCAGGCATCATCTGTGGAGAGAAACAGGGGCGGGATTCTCCGATCCTGGGGCTAAGTGTCGACGCCGCCGTAAATGCCGGAGCGTTTTACGGCGGCGTCATCTGGCCCCGAGGATCAGCGATCCTGCGCCGCACAGGGGGCCAGCATGGCACTGGAGCGACTCACGCAGCTCCAGCTGCCGATACGGGCGCCAGCATGGCCGGCGCGAGGTCGCGCATGCGTGTGGGTTGCCTTCTCCGTGCCAGCCCCCGAGCAACATGTCAGAGCCCTATGAGGGTCCAGCGTGGAGGAACATAGGGCCACCCCCCATCCCTGGGATAAGCCCGGCCGCCGATCGGGAGGCCCTGATTGCAGGCAGGCCACCGTGGAGACCCCCACCCCCGGAGTTGGATCCCCCCTCCCCCCTACCAGGACAGCCCCCGCTGCATGAACGCCGAGGTCCTGCCGGGTAGGACGACACGCGAACGGCGCCGGCGGGACTCGGCCGAACTCGGTGGGCATTCGGCCCGTTGAGCACGGAGAATCGTCGGAGCTGCGATGCGTGATTCGCCCCCCCCCCCCCCCCCCCCCCAGCAATTCCCCAACCCGGCGCGGGGTTGGGGAATCCCGCCCCAAATGTTTCAGGTCGAGCTGACATTTTGTCTGAACAGTTGAAATGCAAAATTACTTTATGGAACAGATCATTGCAGCAATTGGATTGTTAAAGTGCAATATGAAATGTAAGTCTTTGCAAGACCTGAAGGGTTAATGAATAATTAGAGTGTATATTACAGAGAGAAGAACTTGCCAATGAATCCTAAGTGAATGCAAACTGTACTTTTACTTGTTGTGTTGTATTGGCTTAAATGATGACAATTTACATCTGCAGAAAATAGACATTTACTGCTTTGAAGATTAATGACCTGCTTCTTAATCCCTAAAATAAAATCAGCATTTAAATAGAATGTCAAAGGGAAACACGGCAGAGGACATGGTTCCTTATGTCACAGTCGTTCTCCAAGTGAAAATTCCTTCTTGTGTTTGTAGTACCATTGGGCTTTGATGCCTGTAATCATTTTTCCGTTAACCCCCACTTGTGCATTGACGGTTGCTATGTAAATTACCCCTAGCAATGTAGAAAAATACCACACATTCTTGATTGCTTAATTCATTCATCTTGTTCAATGCCGAACTGTATGGGTCAATAAAAGTAACCATCTTTAACAGGTTGTCCCATCTTTGATGTCCAAATACCTACCTGCTGTGAACAGCACAACCTGGCTTCTAGGCTCTGTCCATTCTTTAGCCTAGCATTGTTATAGCACACATGAAGGCCTTTGGTTCTTTTACCACTCACCTTAAACCGGAGCAATCTGTTTCTCAGCCCTTCCACCAATGGGAGCAATTTCTCCCTGCCTGCTCTGTCCAGGCCCCCATATGATTTTGAACATCTCAGTCAAATCTCCTCTCAACCTTCGCTTCAGAAGCTAGGGGCTGGTTTAGCTCACAAGGCTAAATCGCTGGCTTTTAAAGCAGACCAAGCAGGCCAGCAGCACGGTTCGATTCCCGTACCAGCCTCCCCGGACAGATGCCGGAATGTGGCGACTAGGGGCTTTTCACAGTAACTTCATTGAAGCCTACTCGTGACAATAAGCGATTTTCATTTTCATTTTCAAGGGGAACAACACCAGCATCTCCAATAATCCCTTGTAACTGAAGACCCTCAACACTCTTAAATCTTTGCTGCATCCTTTTGAAAGATTTCACATCTTTCCTAATCCACGATGCCCAGAACTGGACACAATACTCCTGTTGAGGCTAAAGCAGTGTTTTATAAAGGTTCACCATAACTTAATAAAAGCAAATTACTGCGGATGCTGGAATCTGAAACGAAAGTGACAATGCTGGAAAATCTCAGCAAGTCTGGCAGCATCCGTAGGGAGAGAAAAGAGCTAACGTTTCGAGTCCGATGGCTCTTTGTCAAAACTTTGACAAAGAGTCATCGGACTCAAAATGTTAGCTCTTTTCTCTCCCTACGGATGCTGCCAGACTTGCTGAGATTTTCCAGCATTGTCCCTTTCGTTTCACCATAACCTACTTGCTTTTGTACTTTACATCTCAGCCCAGGTTTCCACCTGCCTTATTAGCTGCGTTCTCAACATTCCTTGCCATCTTCAGCCGTACTGGGCTTTTGAAAAAACAAATCTTTAGAGTGTTTTGTTTTATTGCACCCGGGAGCCCAAACTGACTTGCAGCTTTATAATAAGTCTCGACCTCTACAATTGGTCAGGAATTACTTCAGTGATTCACAATGTAATAGGATTTAACCTGTTCAAAATGTCACATTTTAAAGGTATCTCCTCCTCAGGGGCGGAACAGTGGAGCAGTGATTGGCCCCGGCTTGTCATAATATACACCAGTATATCATGGTGCAGACACACACACTGATGGACATACAGTAGGACCAATCAACATGCATAACACCGCAGCCAATCACCAGTTGGAACACACTCACTATAAAGACAGAGGGCATCAGTTTTCCCGCTCATTCAGGATGCAGCCTTTCAGAAGTACAGAGCTTACAAATTACAGCACAGATATTCACCATGTGCTGAGTGATTAGACTGGTTAGGATAGGCACATGTCTTTCGTTTAATCTAACAGCATGTTAACCCACAGTAAGAGTATGTTCAACAGTTTATAGTTTAATAAAATAGTGTTGTACTATTTTAAGTGTTGATGGCCTGTATGTGTTCCACGGATCTAGAGCACCCAACACATCATGGGTCACTGTCCATGTGGAGTTTGCACATTCTCCCGTGTCTGTGTGGATCTCACCCCCGCAACCCAAAGATGTGCAGGGTAGGTGGATTGGCCATGTTAAATTGCCCCTTAATTGGTAAAAAAATAATTGAGTACTTTAAATTTATTTTTAAAAAATAAATAAATAAAGGAACTCCTCAGGTAGAGGTGGCACATGCTGCGTTAAGTGAAATTTCTATGTGGTTTTGTATAGCTTAGAAGTAGCTCGGGCCAAAATAGAAGCCTCCATTAACGCTCAACCTAGCTGCATGAGAAAGGCCTAATGGATTTTTGTTCGGCAATCAATTAACATAAAAGTATTCCAGCCAGCAGATGGAAAATATGATCTGTGGTTATTGTCAACAAGTTATTCTGTGTCAGGAAACCAGGAGTTTAGATATATTGTCCCTTTGGTGTGGGGCCTGTCAATGTTTTGTTTGTTCACCCATTTCAAAAAGTTTGGGTCGATCATATTAACTGTGGATAGTATCAGCATCCAGGGGAACAAAATCTATAAAATGAATGGTTTTCACCAAACCTCCGTGCTGGAGTAAATGCTGAGAGTCCCATTGGCATTTGGGACTCGCGCATATTCTACATGCAACATCTTATCCCAAAAGACTCTGAAAAGAGGAAACCCAATTGGTTCAGACAAAACAAAACTTTGTGTTGAGAGATGATGACTGGTAACTTGTTTGAGAAGCTATCTTTTGGATTAGTTATCGTTTTATTTGTGTATAATTGTTATGTTGCAAGCATTCTGCGTGTTCCATTCTGTTTCTATGTCTTATGTTATTTATAAATAACTTTTGGAACAGTATTTTACGCCTCTTCAGAGCAGTGTAGGAGTGTAATCGTTTTTTGCCTTTTGGGGTAATGGGAGGAAATAGCGAACATCCCATGTATTCGTCAACAAGTGATTTCTTTGTGATTGATTGATGAAAGCAATGTGATAGTGATGTTAATTTTGAGGACACAGGGAATAATGCCCCTGCTTTTCTTCAAAATAGTGCAATAGCATCCTTTGATTTCCCCCTGAGAGACCAGGCAGGAGCTTGCTTTCACATCTTATCTGAAGGCTGGCACCTCTGACAAGGCTCCCTCAGCACTGCACTGATTGTCAGCCTCGACCTTTGTAACCTCGCCACAAACTGTCCATTTTCCACTGATTCCATCCTTTTCTCAGCCATTGTGCAAGGTTGAACCAGGCTGGTTATTACCTTGGAGTCCTATTTAACCCTGAACAAACTGTCTGAATGGCAGCATGATGGCACAGTGGTTAGCACAGCTTCCTACCAGCGCCAGGGACTTGGGTTTGATTCCATCCTTGGGTGACTGTGTGGAGTTTTCACATTCTCCCCATGTCTGCATGGGTTTCCTCTGGGTGCTTTGGTTTCTACCCACAGTCCAAAGATGTGTGGGTTAGGTGGATTGGCCATGGTCCATGTGTGTGGTTATGGGGATAGAGTGGGAGAGTGGACATAGAGACCCGGGGTAATGCTCTGGGAACATAGGTTAAAATCCCACCATGGCAGATGGTGGAATTAATATAAAAATTTGGAACTAAAAGTCCGATGAAACCTTTCATAATTGTTGTAAAATCCCATTTTAGGAAATTTGCCATCCTTACCTTGTCTGGCCCACAAGGGCAATTAAGGATGGCAAATACATGTTGGCCCAGTCAATGATACCCATGTCTTGGCCTCCATTTGTGTTTGTGTTATTTACCTGTGAAGTGCTCTGTGAGATTCTTCTACATTCTATGTAACTGCATACAAAATAACCTAAAATGCATGTCACACAAGATACTTTTTACAAATTGTCACAATGTTCCTGGTATGTGCACTAATCCCGAAAAACGGGAAGGACCCGGTGAAATGTGGGTTGTATAGGCCCATATCGCTATTGAACACGGATGTTAAAGTATTGGATAAGTTATTAGCGGGGAGGATGGAGGATTGTGTCCTGGGGGTGGTTGCAGAAGATCAAACAGGCTTTGTGAAGGTCAGGCAGCTCGCTAGTAATATAAGACACAATTGAATATCGTGATGAATCCATCGGGGGCTCTGGTACCGGAGGTGGTGGTGTCCATGGACGTGGAGAAAGCATTTGATCGGGTGGAGTGACGGTACTTGTTCAAAGTTTTGGGAAGGTTTGGGTTTGGGTCAAGATTTGTGGCATGGGTACTGTTGCTGTATGTGGCGCCAAGGGCGAGGGTGAGGACAAATGAAATGAGCTCACAAAGCTTTGACTTACACAGGAGTACAAGGCAGGGATGCCCGCTGTCACCGTTGCTGTTTGCGCTGGCCATAGAGCCATTGTCAATGGCTCTCAGGGGGTCGGCAGAGTGTCGGGGTATTATGAGGGGACAGAGGGAGCATCAGGTGTCGCTCTATGCCGATGACCTCTTGCTGTATGTTTCGGATCCGTTGGAGAGTATGGGAAGGATTATGGGCCTGCTGGGGAGGTTTAGAGGGTTCTCGGGATACAAGCTGAATGTAGGGAAAAGCGAGGTATTCCCGGTGAATGCGCTGGCACAGCAAGCTAATTTAGGGGGGATGCCATTTACCGTAGCGAGGGATAGGGTTTAGGTATTTGGGGATCCAGGTAGCGAGGAATGGACAGGTCTCCTTAAGTGGAACTTAATGAAGTTGGTGGAGGAGGCCAGGGAGGATCTGAAGAGGTGGGATACACTGCACTTAACGTTGGCGGGGAGGGTCCAAGTGGTGAAAATGAATATTCTCCCGAAGTTCTTGTTTATCTTTCAGGCTCTCCCGATCTTTATACCAAAGGCCTTCTTTTGGAAAGTGGGCACAATCATTTTGGAGTTTGTACGGGTGGGGAAGGTGCCGAGGGTGGGGAGGACCCTGCTCCAGGGGCAGAGGCAGCAAGGGGGGTTGGCGTTGCCGAACTTGCTTCATTATTATTGGGCGGCGAATGTGGACAAGGTGCGGTGATGGTGGGAAGGAGAAGGGGTGGAGGGGTTAGGATGGAGGCGGAATCTTGTAAGGGGTCTAGTTTGAGGGCTATGGTGACGGCAGCATTGCCAATGGCTCTGAGTAGGTATTCAGGGAGCCCGGTGGTGCAGTCCACGGTGAAGGTATGGAATCAGCTGAGGAGGCATTTTAGGGTGGAAGGGATGTCGGTGCTAACGCTGCTGTGCGAGAATCATGGGTTTGAACTGTGAGGATGGATAGTATATACAGGAGGTGGAGGGAAGTGGGGCTGGTCAAGGTGAGGGATCTGTATTTGGAGGTCGAGTTCACCGGTCTGGAGGAGCTAAGGGAGAGGGTAGAGTTGCTGAGGAGGAGTGAGTACAGGTATCTGTAGGTCAGGGACTTTGCGCGAAAGGTCTGGAGTGGGTTCTCTAGGTTGGCGGGATACACCCGGCTGGGGCGACTGCTGCTTCCGGATGTGAAAGGGAAGGGAAGAAATGGGCATATACACAAGTGGCTGGAGAGCAGGGAGGCGAGCGGGTGGTGAAGATCAAGGAGAAATGGGAAGCGGAGTTGGGAGGGGAGATCAATTGGGGAGTATGGAGTGAGGCACTGCATAGGGTAAATGGGACCTCCTCTTGTGCAAGGATGAGCCTGATACAGTTTAAGGTGGTGCACAGGGTGCATATGACTCGGGCGAGAATGAGTGGGTTCTTTCATTGGGGTAGCAGATGAGTGTGAGAGGTGTGGGCGAGGCCAGCGAATCTCGCGCACATGTTTTGGGGTTGCGCAAAATTGGGATGATTCTGGGCGGGAGTGTTCGCAATCTTAGCCAGGGTAATAGAGGAGGAGGTGGGCCCAGACCCTTTGGTGGCGATATTTGGGGTTTCAGAGAAGCCGGAGCTCATGGAGAGGAGGAAGGCCGATGTTGTGGCCTTCGCCTCTCTGATTGCACAGCGGCGAATCTTACTGGAGTGGCAGTCGGCATCGCCACCGGGGGTAGAGGCTTGGCTGGGTGACCTGTACAACTTCCTGCGGTTAGAGAAGATAAAGTATGAGTTAAGGGGCTCAGCAGGGGGGTTTGAGAAAAGGTGGGGGATGATTGTGACTGTGTTTGAGGAGCTGTTCGTCACAGGGCCGATGGTGGTGGGGGGGGGGGGGGGGGGGGGGGAAGAGAGATAGGGGGAGGATGAAAAAGGGAAGAAATCTGTACAGACTATAGTTGATTGCTGGGAAGTTTTTTTTCCTGGGGTATTTATTTGCTGCAACCTGTTTTGATGCATGTTTGTAATAAAATACATTTTTAAAAAAGCGATGGCAATCAATAACCAGCGAATCCCACATCCAGTAAATAGATTTTAAAAATTCTGACCTATTACCTGAAAAATAATGTTCCTGGCATGTTAATAGTTTTCTGATAACGTAAAGCCTTCTCAATGCTATGTGAAATTGTGTGGGTGATATTAGTAGTGACTGTATTGTTCATTTATTATTAAATTAGTGTTGCACAATTTCTATTCGATCATGCTTCAGAAGTTGCAGGATTTTACATAAATGAGTTTGCACAAAATTTCCCCTGTGGACTGTGAGATTGCAAACTGCCTGCAATATAATCTAAAGACCCCTGCTGCCTCACGGTGCCGAGGTCCCAGGTTCGATCCCGGCTCTGGGTCACTGTCTGTGTGGAGTTTGCACATTCTCCCTGTGTTTGAGTGGGTTTCACCCACAACCCAAAGATGTGCCGGTTATGTGGATTGGCCACGCTAAATTGCCTCTTAATTGGAAAAAATGAATTGTGTTCTCTAAATTGAAAAATATGTATATATAGTCTAAAGAAACATTTTTTCCAATATGTTGAGTTTTCCCATAATACTTTTGTGAAGCGGTTCTGTAATGCTTCAATCATAGTCAAATTTGGACAGACCTAGAAATCCTGATACTGCTTACCGCACTCAACCATGTCCTTGACTCCAGCTCTGGTCCTCCTAAGAACTTGCTCAGCTCTAACTAACGCTTAAAAGCAAGCAACCACAAGAGATGTGTAATCTTTATTCCCCAAACTTTCACTAACTGTATTTTGCCAAGTGTTTTTTGATCTCCCTGTTTCAACTTCCATTAGTTATGCAAATATTGTGTGTTCTGGCAATTAAGGCTCGATTCTTGCCGGCAGATTTTGTTCTCTCCTCTGCTCTTGAAGAGTTGGGCAAATTCTTTACCAGACTGAACAACAATTCCCACAGATTGATAGAATGATACAGTCATTCGGTCCAATGTGCCTGTACTAACTCTTTGAGAGAGCCGACTAACGAGTCCCACCCCCTTGCTTTTACTCCATCTGTATATTTCTTGGCCGGAATTCTCTGACCCTGAGGCTAAGTGTTGACGCCATCGGAAATGCCAACACAGCCTCAGGATCAGCAATTCTGGCACTTGAGTGGCCCAAGCCGCTCCAGCTGCTGATCCCGGCGTCAACCATGCGCCATGGGGTCCGCGCATGTGCAGTGTGATGGAACCATCAATTCACCAGACACGTGCTTTCAGATATGAACAGTGGTTTTAATCTGCTTACTTCAGAGACAGCCTGTTACCCGTTGAACTCTCGATGAAGTCAGGCTGGCTTTGGACACGGTTATTTATACAGCAGTCTAGGGGGAGGAGTCATGGGCGGAGCCAAGGGTGGAGCCCTGTACAAACTCCTAAGCATTCCCAGAGCTACTCCCCCTAGTGGTCAGATAACGCTCCTGTGCTTACAATAGTACTGGTAAATACAGTGTGAATTACTCAGTGACATTCACCACACAGTGGCACCGGCACCAACGCGCACATGCGCCACACTTTTCCACACTGGCCCCGATGCAACATGGCGTAGGGCTGCAGGGGCTGGCGTGGAAGAAAGGAGGCCCCTAACCTGAGAGGCCGGCCGGCTGATTGGTGGGACCCAATCGCGGGCCAGGCCACAACAGAGGCCCCACCTAGGGTCGACCCCGCCCTCCACCATCCCCCCCCCCCCCCCCCCCCGCACAGCCACCCCCGGTCCGTTCCACGCCGATGTCCCATCGGCTGAGTGCAGGTTAGAGCGCCGCCAGTGGGACTTGGGTGTTTTGCTGCTGAGAATCGGACCCTGTAGAGCGGCCCCCAACCGGCGCCAAGCCGACCACGCCGGTGCCAATGGCACCGATTCTCCGCTTTGAGGAAAATCACGTCCCAGCGTCGGGGTGGCATGGCGCGATTTGCGCCGGTTGTGGGGATTCTCCGGCCCGGCCCCGGGCTGAGAGAATCCCGGCCATGATATGTTTTGTCTTGGAACCATGGGTACACTGTCTGCCCACCCTGGAATGAAGGACAAACCGGAGCACTCAGGGCTGAACATCTAGAGAGACCGAAGCTCATCAACAATCTTAGGTTTGTTTTATTCATTCACAGGTTGTGGGCAACATTGGCAAGTCCAGCATTTATTGGCCATCCCTAATTGCCCTTGCGAAGGTGGTGGTGAGCCACCTTTTTGAATATAATTGAGTGGCTTACCAGGGCAATTAAGAGTGAACCACATTGCTGTGGGTCTGGAGTCACATGTAGGCCAGACTGGTTAAGGATAGGAAGCGTCCTTCCGTAAAGGGCATTAATGAACCAGATGACATTTTATCACAATACAGTCGTCTCATAATCACCATCAGTGACGCCGGCTGTCTCTTTTGGATTGATTTAATAATATAATTGAATTTCGATTTCTCCAACTGCTGTGATCAGATTTGAACCCCTCAGGATAATGGGTCCGTCAGGATTGAAAATGTAACAGCACAGCCATGATGTTACTGTTCATTCTTTTGCCAGCCCATGGTGCTGCAGGTGGCATGGGGTTTTTAACAATAACAATCGGTGCAAAAACAGGAGAGGACTTGTGGGGAGGTGCAATAGAACTGTAGTGATGTGGGTAAATTCACCAGGAGACTGGGCTGTACAGAATATATTCTATAGAAGAAAAAAGGAACATGCATTTATATAGCACCTCTCCCAGCCGCAGGACATCCCAAAGCACTTCCCTGTCAATGAGATACATTTGAAGTGGAGTCACTTTTGCGATGGAAGCAAATTCCATAATAGCAGAGATTAATTTGACTGGATGTGTAACAGGCAATCCACAACATCATATTTAATGGCAGACACCGTAAATGAAAATCCTGGGCGGGATTCTCCCAGCTGGGCCGGAGAATCCCCACGACCGGCGCCACGCTGTCCCGATGCCGGCACCTGAGCTGAGAATCGTCGCCATTGGCGCCGGCGTGGTTGGCGCAGTATCGGTTGGTGGCTGCTCTTCGCGGCCGGCCCGCCGATTCAAGGCCCGGGATGGGCCGTGTGGCCGTCGTGAAAATGCCGAGTCCCTCTGGTGCCGTCCACACCTGCTTTCAGCCGGCGGGAACTCGGCGTTGAAGGATCGGGGGTCGGAGGGTGGCCTGTGGGGGGGGGCAGGGGTGTCCGACCCCAGGGGGGGCCTCCGATGTGGCCTGGCTTGCAATCAGGGCCCACCGATCGGCGGGCCGGCCTCTCTGGCTGGGGGCCTCCTTTCCTACCAGCCAGCCCATGTAGCCCTGCGCCATGTTGCATGGGGCCGGTGTGTTGAAGGAGGCCACTGTGATGCATGCATTGCGCCAGCGCCACTGTGCATGTGCGCGTTGGTGCCGGCGACACTGCGCATGCGCGGATCCTGCGCCGCCCAGTTTGCGCCAGGATCGGCAGCTGGAGCGGTGTGAACTGCTCAGTGACGTGCTGGCCCCCTGTAGGGGCCAGAATTAGTCCTCGGCTCAGCCCGTTCACGCCGTCGTAAAACGCGACGGCGTTTACGACGGCGTGGACACTCTGCCGCGGGATTAGAGAATCCTGCCCCTAATCCCTAGTGTCCAGCTTGTCACTCAGTAACCTCTGGGTAGAGAGATAGCCAAACATATCCCCGGAAAAATAGCAACCTTAAAACCAGCTACTGCACAGGTTTGTTATCTGGTCTGTGAGGTAGCTGATTTCCAGGTGAGGTTACTGACTGAGTTGGGGGCACGGGGCTTTGTGTCCACAACTCCCAATTACTAACTCATGGCCCCCAGTGAAAGCATACCTGTGTGCACATCAGATGACTACAGCCATACAAATACTGTGGCTACAGAGTAGCTGAGAGTCTGGGAATGCCTCAGCACGTAACTCACCTCTTGGCTTCCCAAAGCCTGCCCATCACCTACAAGGCACAAGTCAGGAGTGTGATGGAATGTGCCTCACTTGCCTTGGCGAGCGCGGCTCCAACAACACTCAAGCTCAACACCATCCAAAACAAAGAAGCCTGCTTGATTGGCACCCTATCCACCAAATTAAACATTCACTCCCTCCACCACTGACATGCTGTGGCAGCAGTGTGTGCACCATCTACAAGATGAACTGCAGCAACTCATCAAGGCTCCTTTGACACCACTTTCTAATTCAGAACCTCCATAACCTCGGAAGACAGGGGCAGCAGATGCATGGGAATGCCATCTGCAATTTGCATTTAAAAGTACCTCATTGAATGTGTCGCAGTTTAGAACATTCTGAGGGGTGAAAGGCACGATATAAATGCAAGTTTTTATTTTAGGAACGTACTGTGCAGCAGAACAAGGATTGACAATTGGGAGGGGCAGTGTAAGGCATTTGTTTTTCCACTGGGTTTTCCAAGAAAAATTACTGAGATGCTGAGATTTATTGATTAAGCTGAGGCCGGTAAAACCACATTATTGCTGAGGTCCAGGAAAGAGTAAGGGAAATCCTTATAACACTCAGACCTTTCAGTTTCTGCAAACATGCAATTTACAGGAAGAAATGTGCCTTCAGTTGGAGACATGCCTCTGCTGAAAAAATGTTCAAATAATCAATCCAGATGAATAAATCAAATAATCTAACCGCATGTCCTCTGGTGTTATAGCCCCGCGCACTCATTTCCTTCTCACCACCAAATCATCAAGAACATTGGGAGAGCGGTAAGGTGGCACAGTGGTTGGCACTGCTGCCTCACGGCTCTGAGGTCCCAGGTTTGATCCCAGCCCCGGGTCACTGTCCGTGTGGAGTTTGCACATTCTCCCCGTGTGTGTGTGGGTCTTACCCCCACAACCCAAAGATGTGCAGGCTAGGTGGATTGGCCACGCTAAATTGCCCTTAATTGGAAAAAAGGTTGGGTCCATTAAACTCATAAAAAAATCTAAAGGGCGCGATTCTCCAATGCTGCGCCGTACCGGAAAATCGATGTTTACGCCATTTTCCCGCGTGACGCCGGTCCGACGCCGTCCCGTCATTCTCGCAACCAGCGGGAACGGCATCACCGGGATCTGCGCCGCGCTCGTCGGAGAATCCGCCGAGAGGGCAATCGAGGCGCTTCACACAGGGCCCCGCTATTCTCCGGCCCGGATGGGCCGAAGCCCCGACAGTGTGACCCCGTGGGGGAGGGGGGGAGCGGAGGAGGGAGGGTAGAGTGAGGGGGGGAGGGGGAGTGGGGAAGGGAGGGAGGGGGGAGTGGGGAAGGGAGGGAGTGGGGAGTAAGGGAAGGAGGGGGGAGTGGGGAAGGGAGGGATGGGGGAGTGGGGAAGGGAGTGGGGAAGGGAGGGAGGGGGGAGTAGGGAAGGGAGGGAGGGGGGAGTGGGGAAGGGAGTGGGGAAGGGCTGGATGGGGTAGTGGGGGGGAGGGAGGGAGTGGAGAAGGGAGGGAAGGAGGGGGAGTGGGGAAGGGAGGGATGGGGGAGTGGGGAAGGGAGTGGGGAAGGGAGGGAGGGGGGAGTAGGGAAGGGAGGGAGGGGGGAGTGGGGAAGGGCTGGATGGGGTAGTGGGGGGGAGGGAGGGAGTGGAGAAGGGAGGGAAGGAGGGGGAAGGGATGGAGGGAGGGGGAAGGGATGGATGGGGTAGTGGGGGGGAGGGAGGGAGTGGAGAAGGGAGGGAAGGAGGGGGAAGGGATGGAGGGAGGGGGAAGGGATGGAGGGAGGGGGAAGGGATGGAGGGAGAGGGAAGGGATGGAGGGAGGGAGGGATGGGGGAGTGGGGAAGGGAGGGATGGGGGAGTGGGGAAGGGAGGGAGTGGGGAGTAAGGGAAGGAGAGGGGAGTGGGGAAGGGAGGGATGGGGGAGTGGGGAAGGGAGTGGGGAAGGGAGGGAGGGGGGAGTAGGGAAGGGAGGGAGGGGGGAGTGGGGAAGGGAGTGGGGAAGGGCTGGATGGGGTAGTGGGGGGGAGGGAGGGAGTGGAGAAGGGAGGGAAGGAGGGGGAAGGGATGGAGGGAGGGGGAAGGGATGGAGGGAGAGGGAAGGGATGGAGGGAGGGAGGGATGGGGGAGTGGGGAAGGGAGGGATTGGAGGAGTGGGGAAGGGAGGAAAGGGAGGGAGGGAGAGTGGGGAAGGGAGGGAGGGCGGTGGGGAAGGGAGGGAGGGGGGAGTGGGAAAGGGAGTGGGGAAGGGGGGGAGTGGGGAAGGGCTGGATGGCGGAGTGGGGGGGAGGGAGGGAGTTGGAAAGGGAGGGATTGGAGGAGTGGGGAAGGGACAGTGGGTAAGGGAGGGAGGGGGGTGGGGAAGGGAGGAAGGGGGGAGTGGGGGAAGGGCGGGCGGTCTGCGACGAGCGACGACAAGGCCAACGAGGATGGGTTGTGTGAGGGAATACACAGAAGGGGGAAATGGGGTTGGGGACGGTGGCGGTGTTGTGGTCCTGGGAAAGAGGACGGAGCGGGGCAAATGATCCCATCATCCTGTCGGGTTGGGGGGAGGCCCAACCAACGGTTGGCCGTGGGACGGAGAACCCCTGATGGAGTGCAGCAGCAGGACGGTGGGGAAGACATTGTACC
Source organism: Scyliorhinus canicula (assembly GCF_902713615.1). Classification (NCBI taxonomy): domain Eukaryota; kingdom Metazoa; phylum Chordata; class Chondrichthyes; order Carcharhiniformes; family Scyliorhinidae; genus Scyliorhinus; species Scyliorhinus canicula. The sequence continues at coordinate 102,843,007 of NC_052146.1, read as the reverse complement.
AAACCGGGGCCATGGTGTAGCGGTCTGTCTGCTGGCCCTGCGATGCGGAGGGACGGGTTGAGCGGTGCGGGAAACGGATACCGTGGCAGGTGGGATGGTGCGTGTCTGATTGAACAGTGTCCAGTCTGCCTGGGCACCCATTCATCCAAAGGACCCTGGCTGCCGCGTGCCAAAGTGCCCAACTAACAAACGTCCTTGCCTCTCCCTCCCATACCAACCCCACCCCCTCTTCAAGTGCATGATGCTTTCGCAGCAGCTGTCGATGTTCGCCGCCGTGGGGGCAACGGCAGCCATCCAGGTGGCCAACTGTTGCGTGTGAGGAGGGAGGCTCATGGAGGGTGCTGCAGAGGGAGTGGCAGCGGAGGGCCGAGGTGCTGCTGCTGCTGTTGCTGCTGCAGGCCACCATGCCTGACCAGTCCACGAGGAGGCGGAGGGTGCTGCAGAGGGAGTGGCAGAGAGGGCCCAGGTGCTGCTGCTGCTGTTGCTGCAGGCCACCATGCTTGACCAGTCCACGAGGAGGCGTAGGGTGCGGCAGAGGGAGTGGCAGAGAGGGCCCCCTGCCAGGAGCTGCTGCTGCTGCTGCAGGCCACCATGCTTGACCAGTCCACGAGGAGGCGTAGGGTGCGGCAGAGGGAGTGGCAGAGAGGGCCCCCTGCCAGGAGCTGCTGCTGCTGCTGCAGGCCACCATGCCTGACCAGTCCACGAGGAGGCGGAGGGTGCTGCAGAGGGAGTGGCAGAGAGGGCCCCTGCCAGGTGCTGCTGCTGCTGCTGCAGGCCACCATGCCTGACCAGTCCACGAGGAGGCGTAGGGTGCGGACCACCCCCACGTCGCCAGCTGGGGACAGGGCGTCGACACAGATACTGAAGGGTTACCTGGGGATGAGCACGATCAGGTGGTTGTGCCAAGGCGGCGGAGGCGTGCCATGTGTGACCAAGTGTACCGGGACCGCATCCCGTTCGAGGACATGGTGGAGGTGGCATGCAGGAGGAGACTCTGGATGAGCCGTGAGACGGTCGCACATATATGCCACCTACTGGCGCACTTCGAGCCACATGGAACTGGGTGAGGACATGCCCTCCCAGTGAGGGTGAAGGTAACTGTGGCCCTGAATTTTTTTGCGACCGGCTCCTTCCAGTCGCCGAGTGGGGACCTGTGCGGGATCAGTCAGGCCTCGGTGCACCGGTGCATCCGGGCAGTAACCGATGGCCTCTATGCAGTCGCGGGACAGTTCATCAACTTCCCGGAGGACCACGCTCGCCAGGCTGCCAGGGCATCGCAATTCGTCAAGGTGGCCATCATACCGATAGTACAGGGCGTCGTGGATGGTGTTCATGCCAACCTGCGTGCACCACCGCGGGACAGGGACATCTTCATGAACAGGAAGGGGGCATTCTCGATCAATGTACAGGTGGTGTGCGACCAGGGGTTGAAGATTATGCTCGTGTGCGCCCAGTATCCAGGAAGCGTGCATGACGCCTTTATATTGGCACAGGCGTTCATCCCCGCAATTTCCGAGGGTCACCCACCCCGGATGAGGGGCTGGTAGCTGGACGACAGGGGTTATCCGTTACGGCTGTGGCGAATGACGCCCATACGGAGGCCACAGACCAACGCGGAGCGCTGGTACAATGAGGCGCACGCAGCAACCACAGGTGTAGTGGAGAGTGCTTCGGTCTCTGAGGTTCAGGTTCCTGGACCGATCAGGAAGCACCCTGCAATACGACCCCGACAGGGTCGGATGGATCATCGTCGCATGCTCCGTTCCCACACAACATCGGCCAATAGAGAGGCGATGTGATGGAGAAGGAGGACGCAAGTGAGGTCGAAGAGGCCGCCGACGCTGATCATGATGAGGTGCGCCGTCTTGCGCCGTCTTGCCCTTGTGGGGGGGAGGGGGGGGGGTAGAGGAGATGGAGCACAGGGTTAGACGCACATTGGTAGATCGCACGTATGAACACAACGTTATCACTCCGACCCACACCATGGCACCTGCCCACGGGGGGGGGGGGGGGAGATCGTCATGTGTCCCGGGTGCAGTGTCGGGCCCCCAGCCCCCCCCCCCCCAGCCCCGCCCATCCCTATACGTGGCGTGGCGTTATCGTGGCGCCGCATGATGACGCCGCCGCTCCAGCGCTCCACACACCACGTTCCTCGCGGCGCCGCTGCTGGCCCCCTCTCAGGCAGTGAATTGGCCGCGGCGTAGGCCCGTTCGCGCCATCGTGGAACGCAACGCCATTCACGACAGCGTGGGCACTTGGTCCGCTCCGCGGAGAATCGCCCCCAAAAAGAACATTGGGAACAACATGGAGGAAAAGGTTTGAAACAAAGAGCTGAATTCTCCGCTCTATGATGCCGGCAGCCAGAATCGCAATTGCACAAAATGGAAAAAAATCTATTTTGCGCCCAGCTCCGATTCCGACACCATGCAGTTCTCATTGACAATGTTATCAAAGTTTGTGTCCCATGCGGGCGGGTCCATGCAAAACTGCCAATTGCATGGATTTAAATATCATGAGCAGCTTGGACAATTCATGCTCCAGCCCCTAGAATGCTCCGCCCTTCTTAGGCGGAGGACTTGTGGACACAAATTGAAGCAAGTATTTATAAGCGGGGACTGGGGCCGAAATGGTAGCTCAGTGGTTAGCACTGTTGCTTCACAGCTCCAGGGTCCCCGGTTCGATTCCTGGCTTGGGTCACTGTCTGTGTGGAGTCTGTACGTTTTCCCTGTGTCTTCGTGGTTTTCCTCCGGGTGCTCCGGTTTCCTCCCACAAGTCCCGAAAGATGTGCTTGTTAGGTAATTTGGGCATTCTGATTTCTCTCTCTGTCTACCTGAACAGGTGCCAGAATGTGGCGACTAGGGGCTTTACACAGTAACTTCATTGCAATGTTAATGTCAGCCTACTTGTGACAATAACAAAAATGATTATTCCTGCTGAGGGTGAGCGTGGGGCTAAAATACTCTGAAAAAGTCTCAGAAATTGTCGGGCTTGCTGTGGGTGGCTGCTCAGGCCAGGGTTAGTAGCAGGGAACGACTTGGTGCCAGGTCCCTGGATTCTGGGTGTTCCCCTCGGGATCAGGGTGACCTGGCTCAGACCGCCATTGCTGCAGTAAGTGTTTTAAACGCAACCCTCTGGTGCAACTTACAGGCTCCTGGCTGCTCACTGTGTCCTGTAAATGCTCAGAGAGCCTCTGGTCATTTGGGAGCCCACCCATCCAGCCCCTCTGGAAACCCTGGTACACCAGCTGTTTCATCAAGGGGATGGGCGGGGCCAAACTGAATCAGGGGCCCACCAGGCGATGGCTCTCAGAATCGCAGCCCACTGCAGAGGAAGCCGGGGATCAACAAAGCTCACCCCAACCCCTGCAACCAGGGCAGAGGCCTCAACAGTGACCCCCACCCTTCCGGATGACCAGCTGTCTCCTCCTGGTGAGGCTGTCAGTGCCGACTGCTTCTGTCACCACCTTCCAGGCGTTGTTCAGGAGGGCCGGCATGAGCCTGTGGCCCACGCTGGGAAAGACGGTGTTCCAACTCTCCTCACTGGCTGTGGGTCCACCTTGGACTCCTGACCTCGGGGACAGGTCCCCTCTGAACTATCTTTTTGGTTGCAATGAGTGTATGGTAAGTGGAGCGCTTACAAACAGATCCAGCTGTCAGGGTCTTTAGCACTAATTCTGACCCAAGCGGTTACAATGCCGACTGGGCTGGGAATTGCTCTCAATTTGCATCGGCAGAGTGCTGGCTCATTGGATTGGATTTTGTTTATTGTCACAGTGAAAAGTATTTTTCTGCGAGCAGCTCAGATCATTCAGTACATGAAAAGAAAAGGAAATAAAAGAAAATACATAATAGGGCAGCACAAGGTACACAATGTAACTATATAAACACTGGCACCGGGTGAAGCATACAAGGGTGCGGTATTAATCAGGTCAGTCCATGAGAGGGTCATTTAGGAGTCTGATAACAGCGGGGAAGAAGCTGTTTTTGAGTCTGTTCGTGCGTGTTCTCAGGCTTTTGTATCTCCTGCCCGATGGAAGAAGTTGGAGAGTAAGTAAACCGAGTGGGAGGGGGCTTTGATTATGCTGCCCGCTTTCCTCAAGCAGCGGGAGGTGTAGATGGAGTCAATGGATGGGAGGCAGGTTCACGTGATGGACTGGGCGGTATTCTCAACTCTGAAGTTTCTTGCGTTCTTGGGCCGAACAGCTGGCATACCAGGCTGTGAAGCAGCCAGATAGGAAGCTTTCTATGGTCCATTTGCATGTCCTGGCACGCTTACCGAATATACACAATTCAGTTCCAGCGGGAACACTTAAGGCGCGATTTCATGGAAAAGAAAGAGTCCCTTTTTGGGCACGTTTAGTGGGGTGTACCCCGGTGCTTGCAGCTATTCAACGGGACTCTACTCCATTTTCAGGCCTCAACGAGGAACACCCGCCAAGGCCGCACTTGGGCTCATTCCCTGCACCGATAGGCTAGTGCAGGAAGAGATCCGCCCCCCCCCCCCCCCTGGTTCCTGGCACTCACAGTGTCGAATAACACAATGCTATCTTACGCGGTTAAATACGGGCCCTCAACAGGGAAGGCGGGGCCAAGGCCACACTTTGTCCTGTTTAATGCACCAAGGAGCCCTGCTTGAGCCCCCAATGTGACCCCCCAACCATCCCCCCAAGCCGCAACTCACTGTGAGGAGATCGGCAGGCCTCCCCCCCACCAAAACAACCTACTGTATCATAAAACGTTTGACCCGGATGCACCGGATACATGGTCTTTTGCCTCCTTAGTGACCCTTGTGGGGGATCACTTCAACCCCAAACCCCCGCTAATCGTTTGCCGGTTCATGTTTCATGCCGCCACTCAGGCCCAGGGTGAATCGACTAAGGACTTCTTGGTCCGACTGTGCAAGCTGGCTGAGACCTGTGAGTTCAGCGCCACGCTGAGGGAGACCCTGAGAGACTGTTTGGTCTGTGGAATCCGCAACGTGGCGACACAACCAACACTTTGGGCTGAAACTCACCTGATGCGGTCGAGATAGTCATCTCCTGTGAAAGCGCTGAGCAGGGCATCCAGGAACTCCAGGATGTGGCAGTCCTGAATCTAGGCCACCGTCCGACCCCCGTTCGGCATTGCTGCAACCCGAAGAAGTGGGCCCCTGTCTTCTGTGGGACCATTACCACAGGGGCTCAGGCCACCCGCCGTCACAGAGGCCAGGAAGGCCGCCGCACAACCACGCCCCCCCCCCCCCCCCGGCCTAGAGGACCTGGATGTCGGGTGCCGACTGGCAACAGTCAGCCCCCAAGACCGAAGCGACAAATGGCCCTGTCAGAGCTGCCCACCCCCTCCCGCCGTTCGGTCAGGAAGAACCAGTACCCATGTGACCTGGCTTACTATGTCGATGATGAAGACTGATCTTACCAGCAGCTGAACTGTGTGGCAGTGCTGAGGGTGGCTTCGATCCGCATTGCCCACAGGTGAATGGGCACCACATCCAAATGGAGCTTGATATCAGAGCGGCGATCGCCGTGGTCAGCCGCCCCACATTTGATAGAATTCGGTTAGGCGTCCAGACATTGTCCTTGTACAATATCAGTTCCCAGCTTGATAAATATACCGGGGAGCCATTAGCGATTGCCTTGTTTCCATACAGGCAGCAGTTCGCAAGTCTATCGTTGATAGTGGTACATGGAAGTGGGCTGAGTTTGCTAGGCCTTGACTGGCTTCAACCACCTGTATTGGCAGCGGGTCCGCTGCATCGACTCGCATGGACTGTGTAGTGATCTGTATATATACAAGGGGTCAATATAGATGCACTACAACTGAGCAAGCTCCAGAGGGAGCACGGGAGAGGTATAAATAGAGACAGACAGGAAGTTAGAGGGCACTTCACAGGAACGGCAGCTGGGAGCAGAACAGACAGGCTGCTCAGGTGTAACATAAGTTAAGCGCTGGAGAGAGTACAAACTCACAATAAAGCATCTACTTCAACTTTAAGACTACAAACTTTATTCAGAGACAAGGAACAACACATGGTACCAGGTGTTTTCAGAACGCTTACGACAACATTACACAAGCTGCAGATACAGAAATACCAAAATGGCAAGGAAACCTCCTACCATTCATTCGATGTGGGAAGACTTCGCTAATTCGATGATATTTGTTGGAACCCCACCGCAGCTGAACACAACCGGTAATTTATGTAATGACTGGAAAAGATTTAAACAAATGCTCGATATGTATATCATAGCTAATGATTTAGAAGCAGCCTCAGAAGAAATGAAAATAGCACTGCTCATCGCAGGACATGAAGCTAGAGAAATATATAATTGCTTTAAATACTTGAAAGGTGAAGACAGCACCAAATTAGAAGTAATACTGAAAAACTTTGAATAGTACTGTATGGAATTTGAAGAGTACTGTATGCTCAGAGACCAAATTGTACAGTGAATGAGTGATACAAAACTCAATCACTACCACAACAGAAAGGGTTCAGTCTAGAAATCACGAGTGAGAAGTCCAGATCGAAAGGAAAAAAATAACTTTAACTTTTTACAAAGACAAAACGCTGAAATCCACTGTAAAATGGCGTCTGAGCATATTTTACATTCCCCGGGGAACAAAAGACAAACATCTGCGGCTGCGCATGAGCAGAAAACAGAAGCCACGCATGCGCAGTTAAAATCAGCCATTTTGCCTTCTGCGCACGCGCAGTTCGAAAAAGAGGTTTTGGTCACGGAACATTCTGTGCAAGCGCAAGCCGTGCATGCCTAGTTCAAAGAAAAGATCGCAACATTCGAAGATGGTTCTGCGCATGCGCAAGTTGCATGACATCACGAGCATCATGACGTCAGAGGACCCGGACCTTGCTCACTTAAAAGGGAAATGCCCGAAAATTGAAAAGAAGACACTTAAAGCTGTAAAACCCAATTTTCTTATCTCAAAGGACAGAACAACGCCTGAACTGATACCAGCAGTTGAAAATAACTTTCACAACACCCTGGAACAAGCAGTCTGCACCACCCAAAGTGAAGAGAACGATAGCAACTCCGAAACAAAAATAAATGATTTGTCCATCGAACAATACTACTCAGACATGGCTGAGTTGGCTGAGTTACTCAGATATACTAATCACGACATCAGCAATACGATTGCAAAGTTCAACACGACTCTACTCATGGTAGATGAATCCAATACTATGATGCCATGGCAGTTCGTCGATACATTGGATGACAGCAATACCCAAGAAGAAGACAACACCACATAGAGAGCACAGATCGACTCTACAGCAAGAACACTGCACAACTCCACAGAGAGAGCGATGACAGACTCCACAGAGAGAGCAATGAAGGACTCCACAGGGAGAGCGATGAAAGACTCCACAGACAGAGTGACGCATGCCTCCACAGAGAGAGTGACGCAAGCCTCCACAGACAGCTCGTTGACAGACTCCAAAATGGAAGCAAGCAAATACTCCATAGCAAAAGGCATGCATGAACAAGGCCATGGGGGACTTCCGGTTGCGGCTATGCGGAGCTAAGCCGCACGTTCGGCAGCTCCCGCTTTAAGAGGACATGTGGGCTCTTTTAAGGGCCCCAAACGGCGCTGATTCGACGATTCCCGGTGGATAAAGGGGTCTGGAGCAAAACCCCCCGGGATTTATGGTGCTGACTCGAAGTGGGGCGAGGAGAAAAACGGCAGCAGCTCCCCTGGAAAAGCGGGGGAAGGTGGACAAAATGGCGGCCGGTGGAGCCCCTGAGGAGTGGAGGCAGTGGGATGAGGAGCAGCAGGCGGCCTTTCTGCGCTATTTCACGGAGCTGAAAGGGGAGTTGTTGGAATGCCTGAAGGTGACGACGAGTAAGCTGCTGGAGACCCAGACAACCCAGGGTGCAGCGATACTTGAGTTGCAGCAGCAGGCCTCTGAGCGCGAGGAAGAGGTTTCAGTCCTCGTGGAGAAGGTGGAGATACACGAGGAGCTTCATAAAAGTGGCAAGATCGGTTCGAGGAGATGGAGCTTCGGTCATGGAGGAAGAACCTGCGGATCCTGGGCCTCGAGGAGGGGCTGGAGGGGTCGGACCTGCCGGCCTATGTGGCCGTGATGTTGAACTTGCTGGTGGGGGCAGGATCCTTCCATCTGCCCCTGGAGCTGGAGGGGGCCCACAGAGTACTGGCCAGGCGAATGTACCCCCGCAGGCGGTGCTGGTGCGGTTCCATCGGTTCAGTGACCGGGAGTGTGTTCTCCGATGAGCCAAGAAGGTGAGGAGTAGTAAGTGGGAGAATTCGGTAGTGCGTATCTACCAGGACTGGAGTGCGGAGGTGGCCAAGCAGAGAGCCGGGTTTAACCGGACGAAGGCGGTGCTCCACGGAAAGCAGGTGAAGTTCGGCATGTTGCCGCCTGCGCGCCTGTGGGTCACCTACAAGGACCGGCATCACTACTTTGAGTCCCCAGAGGAAGCGTGGGCCTTTGTGCAGGTTGAAAAGCTGGACTCGAACTAGAGATTGGGGGCTGTGGGAGTTTCGATATTTTTGTATCATTTTTTATGCTGTAGTGGGTTATTCCGTTTGTTTCTGTTTTTTCTCTCGCTTTCGAACGGTGTGGGTTATGGTTTTGTGTTCTAAGGGAGGTACTGGGGTTTGTGGTTGATCTGTGTCTTTGTTTGTACGGAGTTGGTGGTTGGGTTGGGACTGCGGCTTGGGAGCTGCGTTGGTGGGGTGGGGCAGTGTGAAAGCGCGGGCTTTTCTCTGGTTTCCCGCGCTGCGGGACGAGGGGGTGGAGCTGGTGGTGAGGGGCGTGGTTATTAGACCGGGTTTCCCGCGCTGAAGTGGTGCCAAGGAGCTGATGCAGGGGAGGAGGGGGGACCTCATATCGGGAGGGGTCGGAGTTAGAGCGGGAGCTGCCGGGGTCAGAAAAAGTCAGCAGGCTCACGGGAGTACAGTGGAGGGAGAGTTGCGGCGAGGAGCGGTCCTAGCCTGGGGAGGGGGGGGGGGGGGGGGGAGGGGGGGAGGGTACCGAGTTGCTGCTGGATTGGCCAGGGAGGAGTTGGTGCGGGTCAGGGGGTCGGGGTGAGGTTCTATCGCCGTGGGAAACGGGCCGAATGGGTGCTGGCCAGGGGCGAGCAGTCGATGGGCTATGGCTAGTCGAAGGGGGAGGGGGGCGGAGTGCCCCCTGATCCGGCTGATTACGTGGAACGTGAGGGGGTTGAATGGGCCGGTTAAGCGGGCCGGGGTGTTTTCGCATCTGAAGGGGCTGAAGGCGGACGTGGCCATGCTCCAGGAGACCCACCTGAAGGTGGCAGACCAGGTCCGTCTGAGGAAGGGGTGGGTGGGGCAGGTTTTCCACTCAGGGCTCGACTCGAAGAACCGGGGGGTGGCGATCCTGGTGGGGAAGAGGGTGGCGTTTGAGGCGTCTGAGGTTGTGGCTGATAGTGGCAGCAGATATGTGATGGTGAGCGGTAAGCTGCAGGGGGAGAGGGTGGTGTTGGTTAATGTGTACGCCCCAAATTGGGATGATGCTGGTTTCATGAGGCGTATGTTGGGCTGCATCCCTGGCCTGGAGGTGGGGGGCTTGATCATGGGGGGGGACTTCAATTCGGTGCTGGATCCCCTACTGGATCATTCTAATTCAAGGACAGGCAGGAGGCCGGCGGCGGACAAGGTGTTGAGGGGGTTTATGGACCAGATGGGAGGAGTGGATCCCTGGAGGTTCGGGAGGCCGAGGGCTCGGGAGTACTCTTTTTTCTCCCATGTGCACAGGGTTTATTCCCGTATTGATTTCTTTGTTTTGAGTAGGGGACTGGTCCCGAGGGTGGAGGAGGCCGAGTATTCGACTATTACGATTTTGGACCATGCTCCGCATTGGGTGGATCTGGAGATGGGGGAGGCGCGGGACCAGTGCCCGCTTTGGCGTCTGGACGTGGGGTTGTTGGCTGATGAGGATGTGTGTAGGAGGGGTCGGGGATGTATCGAGAGGTATCTCGAGGTCAATGATACTGGGGAGGTCCAGGTGGGGATGGTGTGGGAGGCTCTGAAGGCAGTGATTAGGGGGGAGCTGATCTCCATCCGAGCCCATAGGGAGAGGGGGGAGAGGAGGGAGAGGGAGAGACTGGTGGAGGAGCTGTTGAGTGTGGATAGGAGGTACGCGGAGGCCCCGGAAGAGGGATTGCTGGGGCAGCGGCATAGCTTGCAGGCCAAGTTTGATTTATTGACCACCAGAAAGGCGGAGACACAGTGGAGGAAGGCGCAGGGAGCGGTCTATGAGTATGGAGAGAAGGCGAGCAGGGTGCTGGCGCATCAGCTTCGTAAGCGGGACGCGGCTAGGGAGATTGGTGGAGTGAAGGATAGAGGTGGGAATGTGGTGTGGCAGGGGGCAGAGGTCAATGAGGTCTTTAGGGACTTTTATAGGGAACTGTACCGGTCGGAGCCGCCGGCGGGGGGAGGGGGAATGGAGAGTTTTTTGGACAGGCTCCGATTTCCAAGGGTGCAGGAGGAGCAGGTGGAGGGACTGGGGGCGGCGATCGAGTTGTAGGAGCTGGTTTGTGGGATTAGCCATATGCAGTCGGGGGAGGCGCCGGGACCGGATGGGTTCCCGGTTGAATTTTATAAGAAATACGCGGACCTGCTGGGCCCCCTGTTGGTCAGGACCTTCAACGAGGCATGGGAGGGGGGTGTTCTGCCCCCGACGATGTCTCGGGCGCTAATCTCCCTGATCCTGAAGCGTGAGAAGGACCCCTTGCAGTGCGGATCATACAGGCCGATTTCACTGCTGAATGTAGTCGCCAAGTTGCTGGCGGAGATCTTGGCCACTAGAATAGAGGACTGGGTGCCGGGGGTGGTACATGAAGATCAGACGGGTTTTGTGAAGGGGAGGCAGCTGAACACTAACGTGCGAAGGCTGCTAAATGTGATAATGATGCCGGCAGCAGGAGAGGCGGAGATTGTGGTGGCATTGGACGCGGAGAAGGCCTTTGACAGGGTTGAGTGGGGGTACTTGTGGGAGGTGTTGGAGAGGTTCGAGTTTGGGGTGGGGTTTATTAAATGGGTGAGGTTGCTGTACGAGGCCCCGATGGCGAGTGTAGCGACAAATGGGAGGAGATCCGAGTACTTTAGGCTCCACCGGGGGACGAGGCAGGGGTGCCCCCTGTCCCCCTTGCTTTTTGCGTTGGCAATTGAGCCTCTTGCCATGGCTCTCAGGGAGTCGAGGAGGTGAAGGGGTTTGGTGCGAGGGGGGGAGGAGCACCGAGTGTCGCTGTATGCGGACGACTTGCTGTTGTATGTAGCAGACCCGGTGGGGGGAATACCAGAGGTGATGGAGATTCTTGCTGAGTTCGGGAGTTTCTCGGGATATAAATGGAACCTGGGCAAGAGTGAACTGTTTGTCGTACACCCGGGAGATCAGGAGGAGGGGATTGGTAGGCTCCCGCTAAAGAGGAGTTTTTGGTACCTGGGGGTTCAGGTGGCTAGGAGCTGGGGGACTCTGCACAAGCTCAATTTTACTAGGTTGGTGGAGAAGATGGAGGAGGAATTTAAAAGGTGGGACATGCTGCCGTTGTCGTTGGCGGGTAGAGTACAGTCCGTTAAAATGACGGTGCTCCCGAGGTTTTTGTTTTTGTTTCAGTGCCTCCCCATTTTCGTTCCAAGGGCCTTTTTTAGGAGGGTGAACAGCACGAGCCTGAAGGCACTGGTAACGGCGCCGCTGCCGCTCCCTCCAACGAGGTACACTATGAGCCCGGTGGTGGCGGCTACCCTCAAAATTTGGGGGCAGTGGAGGTGACACAGGGGGGAAGTGGGGGGCTCGGTGGAGGCCCCGCTGCGGGGGAACAACCGGTTTGTCCCAGGGAACATGGATGGCGGGTTCCTAGGGTGGCACAGGGCGGGCATTCGGAAGTTGGGAGACCTGTTTATTGATGGGAGGTTCGCGAGCCTTGGTGAACTGGAGGAGAAGTTTGAGCTCCCCCTGGGGTATATGTTTAGGTACCTTCAGGTCAAGGCGTTTGCAAGGCGACAGGTGGAGGGGTTCCCTTTGCTGCCCCTGCGGGGGATAAGGGATAGGGTGCTTTCGGGGTGTGGGTCGGGGATGGGAAGGTGTCTGACATCTACCAGGTAATGCAGGATGTGGGGGAGGTGTCGGTAGAGGAGCTGAAGGCTAAGTGGGAGGTGGAGTTGGGGGAGCAGATTGAGGAGGGGACATGGGCGGACGCTCTGGAGAGGGTGAACTCTTCCTCTTCATGTGCGAGGCTTAGTCTCATCCAGTTCAAGGTGCTGCACCGGGCCCACATGTCCGGTTCTAGGATGAGTAGGTTCTTTGGGGGCGAAGACAGGTACGTCAGGTGTTTGGGGAGTTCAGCGAACCATGCCCAAATGTTCTGTGCATGCCCGGCACTGGAGTAGTTCTGGAAGGGGGTGGCGAGGACGGTGTCGAGGGTGGTGGGATCCAGGGTCAAGCCAGGCTGGGGACTCGCGATATTTGGGGTTGGGGTGGAGCCGGGAGTGCAGGAGGCGAAAGAGGCCGGTGATTTGGCCTTTGCGTACATAGTAGCCCGGCAGAGGATCTTGCTGCAGTGGAAGGATGCGAGACCTCCGAGCGTGGAGACCTGGATTAATGGCATGGCGGGATTCATTCAGCTGGAGAGGGTCAAATTCGCCCTGAGGGGGTCGGTACAAGGGTTCTTTAGGAGGTGGCAGCCTTTCCTCGACTTTCTGGCTCAACGGTGAGGTACTAGGTCAGCAGCAGCAACCCGGGGGGGGAGGGGGGGTGGGGGGGGGAGGGGGGGTGGGGGGGGTTTAGGGGGATAGTGTTTAAGTTAATTTGCTTATTGTTAATTTATTTTGTTGTTTATTGGGTTTGGGGGGGGGTGGGGGGGTTTGTTATATGCGTTGTTACGGGTGCCAGGGGGTGTTTATTATTATTATTGTTATTGTTATTATTGTCCTGTGGATATATATTTTTCAAAAAATTCCAATAAAAATTATTTTTTAAAAAAATGAACAAGGCCATGAAGGTCTACCTACCACATCTGAGCAACCAGAAGCCGACTATGAAAGTCTACCAAGCTCATATAATCAACAAGAAGACAATGTAAGGCTTCCCACTGTATGTGAAAACAGTGACAATGTGATCACATTCGACATTCAGGATGTGCAGGATCACAGCGAGACTGACAGAACTCAGCTCGTCTGTACAGAAGCACTCAACAATCAGCCTAGGGCTACCCAAGAATCCAGAGAGACCACGTCAATTGCAATCTTGAAGATTTTGACTCCAGAAGAGGAGCACCAACACCCACAAGAGAATGAAATCGTGAAGATTTTGACTCCAGAGGAGGAGCACCAAGACTCACACGAGATTGAAATCTTGAAGATTTTTACGCCAGAAGAGGAGCACCAAGAAAGCAAAGAAGAGGAATCAAATCCACCACAAATGACTGATGTCACCAACATCAATGCAACATTAGACCATTCTCTAGAAGAAACGCTCAATGTAACAGATACCACAAAGGATACTCACACCAATGAATGTGACAATTACTCAAATTATCCACACGGAACACTCATTGAGCGCAACAAGAACAACAAAAACCGCAAGAAGCACAGCAGAAAAAAGAACCACAACAGCAACAACAAAAACAACATGAAGCGCAACAAGAACAACAAAAACCACAAGAAGCGCTGCAGCAACAAGAACAACAACAGCAACAACAAAAACAACAAGCACAACAACAAAAATGACAACCACAACAAAAAGACAACAACAAGCACAAGAACAACGCCGAAAACAACAAAAACAGAAACAACAAGCAGGACAAGAAAAACAACAACAAAAACAGAAACAACAAGCACGACAAAAACAACACGAACGACAACAACAAGAACAACAATGCAAACAACAAAGACAGAAACAACAGAAACACCAGCAATGAAACAACGACCTGTGCAAAATGGTACAACTTTGCACATGGAGGACAATGCCACAGCACACTGCAAAGCAATGACAAGACTACAAACGTGCCATGGCATGACGAAGAATCTCACGGATTCACATCTGCTCCAGAACAAGCAAGCACACCAGCTTTCAAGGCAGATGACACACTAAATTGATACCACAAGCACAGAAAAAAAAAAGTCCGCGTCAGTCAACATCAGTGGTTCGACCATTCAAACACCTCGGGATGACTTGTTGGTTACTTAACACACAAGAACACTGACGACATTCACAAAGGAGTTGCAATATCAATATCACCACGTCAACAAAAAAAAGCATTTACCTATTGGCACAGTTGCTCTACTTATGTGCTCAGCTGGTCCTGTACGCTCAAAGGCCGAAGATGGACACCAAATTAGATTGATTGGAATGTTTGGGCATTAGCCGTGCTGTTGAATTCGCTGACTGGGCAGCCCCAGTCATACCTGTGAAGAAGCCTGATAGCTCTGTATGCCTGTGTGGAAATTGTAAAATGATGGTGAACTGTGACTCTCATCTGGACTGTTACCTGGCTGCCTGCATTGAGGATTTATATGTGAAACTCAGTGGTGGTTGGATTTCATGAAGCTGGACATGAGCCGTGCATACCTCCAGTTGGTTTTGGACCCTGGCTCGTGATATTGCATAATGACAAATACGCACAGTGGGTTGTACGAGTATACCTAGTTGCTTTTTTAGGTCTCTTCGGCATGTGCTATCTTCCAAAGGTTGCTGGAAAACATCCTGTGTGGTTTGCCCTGAGTGGCAGTATACCTGGATGATGTCCTGCTTACGGTTTCCTCTGACCAGGAGCATTTACAAAACATGGCTGAGGTCCTGAGGTGTTTCAAGGAAGACACCGTCCCCCTCCGCCGGGAAAAATGTGTTTTCAATGCAGTCAAGGTCATGTATCCAGATTACCGCGTGGACTGCCATGGCCAACTCCCCGTTGAGGACAAAGCACGACAGGCCCCCATCCCAGGAGGACCAACGGAACTCCGTTATTTCCTGGGTCTCGTCATCCATTACAGGAAGTTCATCCCGAACCTCCTCAAAGTGTTAGCCCCTTGCCACCGACAGTTAGTAAAGGGCCAACCATGTGAATGGGCCGGCCTCAGAGGACTGCTTTCACTGAAGTGAAGCGGTAACTTTAGTCCTCCTAGCTGTTGATGCACTTTGACCCATCCAAGCTTTGACCCATCTGAGGTTGGACCCAAATGGACCCGCAATTATCCTGCGTCCGCTGCATCATTTAGTATGAAGCCCAACACCGGGCTTTGCCGGACAATTTGAAGGCATAAACTTCTAAAATTCAGGAGCTGAGCATCGAGGGTGGCATTGTCCTGTGGGGAACACATGATGTTGTACTGGAACGCGGGCACGGCCCATTCTTGCAGGACCTCCACGACAGACACCCAGGTGTGTCTAAGATAGAAATGCTGGCCTGCAGATATGTCTGGTGGCCTGGGATCGACATGGATATTGTGCACCATGCCAGGGACATCAGAAAGTGCCCATGGCAGCGCTGCTCCAGCCATGGGAATGGTCGACCCTGGTCCTGCTTCCACATTGACTTTGCCGGTCTTTTCCAGGGAGCGATGTTTCTCATCATCATGGACGCCTATTCCAAGTGGATGGTCATCCAGGCAACACTTGGGCCACAATTGAGCGAACTGCCACAGATTTTCAGCATGGAAGCCACCCCAAAGTTGCTGGTCTCAGACAACGGGACGGCCTTCGCAAGCACAGAATTTGGCACTTTCATGACCACAAATGGTATTCTCCACGTACATATTGCTCCGTACCACCCGGCCTCCAACAGTTTGGTTCAATGGGCAATTTAAATGTTCAAGCAGGGCATGAGGAAACATTCCTCGGGGTCGTGGGACACTCGATTGGCACGTTTATTGATCTGCTATCGGTCCACGCTGCATGCCACAAAGCGATCGTGTTGGCTGAATTGTAGATGGGACGCGTCTGTTCCCGATTGAGCCTAGTCATCCAGGACATAGCTGGAAGGGTCCACTGTGGACAGGACAGGGCTGAGGTGGGTGCAGGTCGTCTCGCTCCTTTGCACAGTTCGCATCCTCAATTTTGGTTAATGGTGCCTCGTACGTCCCAGGCGTAGTTTTGTCACAGTCCAGGCTGAGCTCTTACAAAGTGACGCCACAAGGTCGAGAGTCTAACCTCCATAGCCTTGTTCCTGATGTGCCTGACCTGATTCCGGATTCCCCGGTCGAGTGTGTTCCACCACCCCCACTGTCACTGCTGCCACCACTACCGATGCTGCTGCCGTTGCCTCCGGCTCCTGTGCAGAGCTGCCTGATGTGCACCAAACTGTCTCCAAGTCTGGCTCTGTCATGGACGCTCAGCTGCCAGTGGAGGCCGCCACCCCGGTTCCTCCAGCCTCGATGCTCCATGCGCAAATGCTGGTCTCCTGTCCGATATACGCCTCCAGACTATGTCCAAGCCCAGGCAAAGAGGATAAGGGGTCCCTCGCATCAGTTTGCCGACGTGACCTCTACTGTGAACTTGGGGGTGGGGGTGGAGGAGTGTTACAACCCCCACGGAGGTCACAGGTGTGGACTATCCAGGTCCCCAAGACCTTCACAGAATACGAACTTCCCTGTAAACAGGGCGGGGCTTCCCCCTTAACTAGGGAAGCCCTCATAGTATAAAAACCTCAACCTGGGTGCAAGTCCAAAAGTGTGCAGATTTAGGTGGATTGGCTATGCTAAATTGCCCTTAGTGACCAAAAAAAGGTTCGGTGGAGTTATGGGATAGGGTGGAGGTGTAGGGAAAAGGTGGAGGTTTTGGCATAGATAGGGTGCTCGTTCCAAGGGCCAGTGCAGGCTCGATGGGCCAAATGGCCTCCTTCTGCACTGTAAATTCTCTGATTCTATGATTCTAGGTCAGGGAGGGAGACCCGCCGGGGAGTGGAGAGTTACTGTGTACTTCGAATAAACCAACATCATTGCATCCAACTGACCGTTCCATGTGTATTCACTCCGCGCAAATTCTACGTTGGGCTTATGGAGTAAGTTGTTTTAAAAAAAATAAATTTTGAGTAGCCAATTCTTTCTTTTCCCAATTAAGGGGAAACTTAGCGTGGCCAATCCCCCTACCAGGCACATCTTTGGGTTGCGGGTGTGAAACCCATACAGACACGGGGAGAATGTACAAACTCCAAACGGACAGTGACCCAGGGTGAGGATCGAACTCGGGGCCGGGGTGCTGTGACAGCAGTGCTAACAGGTTTTATATTTTATTTTCCTTTCTTTACTCTTTTCGTTGCTGAAGGACTCTTCCAGTGATACCACTTCTGAGTTATGTCTTTGTAAGGCGTACGGTGGTTCTTTTTGAACATGAGGGATCAGATCTGTACTCCTCTGTACTGTAAGATTCAATGGAAGCATCGCAGCTGTACCTGATTGACCAACCACATCCAGCTCTCCCATGCTTTAACTGACACATCGTGCAACTTAGAAACCATATTACCGCATTTGGTTTCAAAAATAAATTTAGAGTACCCAATTCATCTTTTCCAATTAAGGGGCAATTTAGCGTGGCCAATCCACCTACCTTGCACATCTTTGGGTTGTGGGGGTGAAACACACGCAAAAATGGGGAGAATGTGCAAACACCACACGGACAGTGACCCAGGGCCGGGATCGAACCTGGACCTCGGCACTGTGAGGAAGCAGTGCTAACCACTGCACCACATATTACCGCAATTGTTGTGCTTTCAAATTGAATTTGAGCCCAAGGAAGCTCAGTTTTGTTCCCATTTGAGGCTCATAACTGACATCACATGCCCTAACCAGAAGGTTTGAGAATTCTTGTGATAATTGGCGTGAGCTGCCGGTCCCTGTCTCACCTCCCAGAGGTAGCTCCCCCTGTGGGTTGAGACATGAGACATGGGTTGCTTGCCTCACTGGGTACCCCAATAGGTTCTGGAATGGGATGGGGGGGGTCAATGTTCACTCTAATGTTTCTTTGTTGTGTGCAGTCTGTTTATTGCACAGCTTGCTGCACAGCTGTTTGCAAAGGAGGCCTGTGTCTGATTCGGGCAGTCACCAGGGTCACCTATAAAAAAGACCCCACTGAGGAGCTGGTGGAAGTCTTGGGAGGCCCAATTGGGCTCGGGGAGGTGATAGACGGATTGGGGGCGATGCAATCGGGTAAGGTCCCGGGACCTGACGGATTCCCAGTGGAATTTTATAAAACGATTTCTGGGTTACTGGGGCCGCTTCTGGTTCAGGCTTTTAATAAGTCCAAGGAGCAGGGATGCTTCCCCCAACCCTATCACAGGCATCAATTTCTCTTCCTGAAGCGAGACAAGGACCTGGAGAGCTGTGGATCGTACAGGCCAATTTCCCTTTTGAATGTAGATGCTAAATTGCTGGCAAAGGTCATGGCCACTCAAATAGTGGATTGTGTCCCGGAGGTAATCGGGGAGGATCAGACAGGATTTGTGACGGGCAGGTACCTGATGTCCAATATTAGACGTTTCTTAATGTTATAATGATGCTAGCAGAGGGGCGCAAGGTTGAGGTGGTAGTAGCCATGGACGCGGAGAAGGCCTTCGACCGGGTGGAGTGGAAGTA
This sequence comes from Scyliorhinus canicula, assembly GCF_902713615.1. Classification (NCBI taxonomy): domain Eukaryota; kingdom Metazoa; phylum Chordata; class Chondrichthyes; order Carcharhiniformes; family Scyliorhinidae; genus Scyliorhinus; species Scyliorhinus canicula. The sequence goes on along the minus strand of NC_052146.1, from coordinate 102,824,453 downwards.
CCTATGGGATATTTTAGGCAGGTTTGGGTTCGGGCAGGGATTTGTGAATTGGGTCCGGCTGCTATATCAGGCTCCGGAGGCAAATCTAAGAACCAACCGAGTCCGGTCAGAATACTTTGGTCTCTGTGAGGGGGTCAAGGCAGAGATGCCCGCTCTCCCCATTACTGTTTTCCCTGGCCATAGAGCCCTTAGCGATGGCCCTTAGATCATCAAATGCCTGCCGGGGGATAGTGAAGGAGGGGAGGGGGCTATGGGTGGAGCACAGGGTCTCTCTCTATGTGGACGATTTGCTGCTCTATGTCACAGACTCGGTGGGGGGAATGGCCAAAATCTTGGAGGTACTAGGAGAATTTCATGCTACAAGTTAAATGTGGGAAAGAGCGAGATGTTCGTGATCCAGGCACGAGGGCAGAAAGGAGGCTGAACCTTTTAAAGTGGCTGAGAGGAGTTTTAGATATCTGGGGATTCAAGTGGCTAAGGATTGGGGGCAGCTTCACAAGTTAAATTTGGGCAAAGCGGTCGATCAAATGAACCGGACTTCTGCAGGTGGGACGTGCTCCCGCTGACGCTGACGGGGAGGGTCCAGACGGTGAAGGTGACGGTCCTTCTGAGACTGCTCTTCTTTTTTTAATGTCTCCTGATTTTTGTCCCAAAGGCTTTTTTCAGGAAAATGAACGCGGCGATGTTGGATTTTGTGTGGGCAGGCAAAATCCTGAGAGTAAAGAAGGCACTCCTGGAACAGGGTTGCGGAGAGGGGGGCTTGGCCCTCCCGAGCTTTATTAACTATTACTGGGTGGCCAACATATCGATGGTCAGGAAGTGGGTAGTGGGGGGAGGGGTCGGTTTGGGAGCGACTGGAAGCGGCATCCTGCAAGGGTACGAGTTTGGAGGCTTTACTAACGGTGCCTCTGCCGTTCTCGCCGGCTCGGTACTCTACAAGCCCTGTGGTGGTGGCAGCACTAAGGGTATGGCGGCAATGGAGGCAGCACATGGGACTGGAGGGGGTGTCAGTGTGGTCACCGATCTGTGACAACCACTGGTTTGCCCAGGGGGTGCTGGATGGGGGCTTTAAGAGATGGCAGCAGGCAGGGATTGGGAGATTTGGTGACCTATTCATCCAGGAGGACTTTCCGACCTTGGAGGCATTAGAGGAGGAGTTCGAGCTGCCGGGTGCGAACGGGTTTCGGTACCTTCAGGTGCGGGACTTTGTACGGAAGTAGATCCCAAGCTTTCCTCGCCTCCACCTGAGGGGATTACAGGATAAGGTAATGCCAAACACAGGGGTTGAAGAGGGAAAGGTTTCGGAGATGTACAAGTTGATGGAGTGTGAAAGGGCCCCTATTAGGAAGGTGAAGAGGAGCTGGGAGGAAAGCTGGAAATTGAGCTGTGGGAAAAAGCCTTGAAGAGAGTCAATTCATCCTCATCGTGTGCCAGACTTAGCTTGATCCCGTTCAAGATGGTCCACAGGGCCCACATGACGGTAGCCCGGATATGCAGGTTCATTGAGGAGGTGGAGGATAGATGTGGCCGGTGTGGGGTAGCCCGGCGAACCATATACATATGTTTTGGGCATGTCTGAAATTGAGGGTATTCTTGCAGGGATTCGCGGATGTTATGTCAGAAGTCCTGGAAGGGAGGGTAACTCCAAGTCCAGAACTGGCATTATTTGGGGTATCGGAAGATCCGGGGGGCAAGGGGTCTCCTCCCTGGTGGCCCGGAGATGGATTTTGCTGGGATGGAGGGACTCGGAGCGCCCGAAGTCAGGAGTGTGGGTCAGTGACATGGCAGGGTTTCTCAGTCTGGAAAATATCAAGTTCGCTTTGTGAGGATCAATTCAGGGGTTCGCCCAGAGATGCCAGCCGTTCAGCGATTTCTTCAAGGAAAATTGATCGTCGGCAGTAAGGGGAGGAGGGGAAAAGAGGGGTGGAGAGGAATGCACGAGGCATGGTAATGTTAGATAAGGTTAGGGGACTTAGTATACGGGTAATTAGGAATAGGGCAGGGGGTAGGAGGGGACGTTGTTTACTGTTTTTTTTAGGTGTTTTGCGTATGTCGGCTCACGCGGTTGTTTAAGAAATGTTTATGTGTTAAACTGCGAAAATTACAAATGCTTCAATAAAATATATTTTTTTTAAAACCCAATGAATTTAACAGCAGCCAAGGTGCATGTGCATGTTTGATGGCTCCTTATAACTGCTAAATGTATCATTGTTGTATTTATCTAATGCTCATGGAATGAGTGCAACAATGTTGAATTTCTAATTCCCAAGTTTATGCAGCATCTTGTCTGGCCTGGTCACTGTATACGGTGATGTGTTTTCTTTTCAGGTCATCCTTGGGTGCCCCATTGAGTCTTCACCCCTCAGATATGAGTCTGGGTGGGGGATGTTAACAAGCTATCTGACCTGCAGAATGGTGGGCAATCACAGCCGTGGCCAAATCGGAATGACACTGTGTCACTAGCATGCGTCACGAGGTTCTGAGTTCAAGCTCGGCTCCAGGGCTCAAATACAAAGGTTAAAGCTGATGCTCCAGTGCAGTATTGAGGGAGTGCTCCACTGTCAGTGGTGCTGTCCTTTGGATGAGATGTTAATGCTGCTTGGGTGCATGTTTTCATATTTATCTACCTTTATCGCCGTACTGTGCAAAACACACAGGCACGGTACTAAAAACAAAAGCATCAGACATAATTCATTGGGCGCGATTCTCCCAGAGGGGGAGAAATCGTAAGGCTGGCGTCAAATCCGGGCGGGTTTGACGCCAGCCCCCCCCCTCCCCGACCGGGAACCGATTCTGGTCCCCGGTCGGGGCTAGCATGCCGCCGCCGTAAACTCCGGCATCGCGGGCTTAACGAATTTCGTTAAGCCCGCTTGCCAGAGTTTGCGCCGGCTGACGCGTCATATGACGTCAGCCGTGCATGCGCGGATTGGAAGACTCCAACCCGCGCATGCGCGGATGACGACATCGCGCATTTGCGCGAAACCCGCGCATGCGCGGGCCGGGCTGCCCCTCAGCCGCCCCGCGAAGTGATACAGCGGGGCGGCGGAGGGACAAAGAGTGCGCGGGCATCGGACCCGCTGCCCGCGATCGGTGCCCATGGCACCCTTGGCACAGCCGTGGTACTGCCGTGCCAATCGGTGCCATGGTTTTAAAAATCGAGACTTTACGGCCGTTTTTACGAACTGCCAGACCAGGTGTGTTTGCCGTTCGTAAAAACAGCCGTAAAGGGCTGGGAACTCGGCCCATCGGACAGCTGAGAAGCGCTGCTGGCCGTAAAAAAACGGCAGCAGCGATTCATATCGGGAGTTGGGCGCGGGGGGGGGGGGGAGAATAGCGGGAGGGCGTCGGACTAGCGTGGCCGTAAAATTTTACGAGCCACGCTATTCTCCGCACCGTCGTGAGTGCGGAGAATTGCGCCCATTATATTTGGCAAGGCCAGCCCTCCCACCCCCTCCCCACCCCCCGCATCCCTGTTCCAACAGCACTTTCTTTACCCCAGGAGATTTCCCCACCCACACAAACCCCAAAATCAGACGATCAATTTTCCTGAAAAAAAACTTTGGAGTGAAGACTGGGAGGTACTGGAAAACAAATAAGAGCCTCGGGAGTACTGTCATTTTCACTGTCTGCAGCCACCCCACCAGTGACAATGGGAGCACATCCCATCTCTTAAAATCCCCCTCATCTGTTCCATCAACCGCGCCAAATTCAGTTTATAATAATAATCTTTATAATAATCTTTATTATTGTCACAAGTAGGCTTTCATTAATACTGCTGTGAAGTTACTGTGAAAAGCCCCTAGTCGCCACACTCCGGCGCCTGTTCGGGTACACAGAGGGAGAATTCAGAATGTCCAATTCACCTAACAGCACGGGCGGAATTCTCCGCTCCCCATGCCGGGTGGGAGAATCACGGGAGGGCCAGGCGGCTCACGACATCCCCCGGCGCCCCCCGCGATTCTCCCACCCCCCGCTTGGAAGAATCACCGCTCGCCGTTTTTCACGGCGACCGGCGATTCTCCGGCCCAGATGGGCCGAGCGGCCTGCCGTTCCCGACCGGTTCATGACGGCGGCAACCACACCTTGTCACTGCCGTCGTGAACATGGGCGCCAAATGTTGGTTTGAAGCTTGTGGGGGGCGGAGAGGGGACTGAGCACCACGGCCGTGCTCGGGAGGGGACTGGCCTGCGATCGGTGCCCACCAATCGTCGGGCCGGCGTCTCAAAGCAACGCACTCTTTCCCCTCCGCCGCCCCGCAAGATCAAGCTGCCACGTCTTGCGGGGCAGTGGAGGGGAAGACGGCAACCGCGCATGCGCGAGTTTGAGCCGTCAGCCGTCGTGACGTCAGCCACGCATGCACGGGTTGGAGCCGCCCAACCTGCGCATGCGCAGCTGACGTCACTTAGGCGCCGCTGTCGCATCATTCTCGGAGCGCCGCTTTGATGTCAAGGCCCGGCGGCCGAAAGTTACGGAGCGCCGCTCCTAGCCCCCTGGGTGGGGGTGAATAAGGTGAGAGGAGCGGCCTCCGAGGCCGTCGTGAAACTCGGCCGAGTTCACGACGGCCTTCCCGATTTATCGCGGGAGCGGAGAATTCCGCCCCACATCTTTTGGGACTTGTGGGAGGAAACCGGAGTACCCAGAGGAAACCCACGCAGACACGGGAGAACGTGCAGACTCTGCACAGGCAGTGACCCAAGCCGGGAATCGAACCTGGGACCCTGGCGCTGGAACTTCCACAACATGCATTAAGTGACTTTGAGGTTGTATTTTGCAACACTCTCTCCTTTGAAATCAAATTCAGATGTTGTTCCCTATAGAACATAGTAAGTGATGCACAATCAATGGACACGAAAACGAAGGAATAGTCCGAAGCGAAGGCTTTAATCAGCAAGAAGTGTGCCCAGCAGCAGGAGTACAGAAATGACCTGGCTGCTGGGGAACACGGGTTCTTATACCCCGCCTCGTAGGCGGAGCTATCTTCCTCTCGACCAATGAGAATACAGAGGACACGATACTTGGGCCAATGGGCAGCGAGCCCTCTGCACCAATGGCAGCTCACGCTCCCAGGTACCGTAATACCCCTAGTCATACTACCACAGTAAGGAATAATAAGCACTCAATGAAACATCAGAATGCTTTTTATATACTGTTGGTGAGGAAAGATGGGGTGACATTAGCGAGAGCTGATGTACCTTAAACCCAGCCAGTTTTCTCCAGTATGCTGTTGGGCCATTTATGTTACTCAATACGCTCATGTTGTAATCCAGCTCATTCTATAGAATTATAGAATGATGCAATTCACAAAGACACCATTCAGCCTTTCACCCTGCTGTTTGAAAGAGCTATTCAGTTAGACCCCTCCCTTACACTTCCCCCATCGCTTTGTATGCTATATATATATAGATATACAATTTGAAAGTTGTTATTGAATCTGCTCCAGTATCTTCCAGACAGTGCATTGTAGATCATAAAAGCTCACTGTATAAAAAATAAATGTTGCCTTGTGTCTGTCTCCTTCGCTTGCCAAATCCTTTTAACCCGACTCTATGTTTCAACAACACTTACCATTATTGTAAACTAATTTTTACAGCTTGTCCTTTTTTACCCCTCTCTGAATTCCACTGAAGATTAAACAAAATAGTTTATTCGAACAAGGTCAGGTCACATCAGGTCGATTAAGTAAAACAGTTATCGCCCAAACTGAGCAGTTCGTCTTCATTGAGCAACTGCTGCATCTACCTTCCATTTAAATCGATTGAAATTAAAAGTGTTTGATTAGTCACACCAGGTTGTAGACACATGGGAGCACCACCACCTGCAAGTTCCCCTCCAAGCCGAAACCATCTTGACTTGGAATTATATTGATGTTCCCTCAGTGTCACTGGATCAAACTGCCTCCCTGATAGCTTTATCAGGTTTACTTACACTTCAGGGACTGAAACGGTTCAAGAAGGTGGCTCACCATCACCTTCTCAAGGGCTGGTCAGGATGGACAACAAATGCTGGTTCTGGTGACCAAGAAAGCCAGCAGTAGGAAGGAAATAGAACATAGAGCATAGAACATGGAACATACAATGCAGAAGGAGGCCATTCGACCCATCAAGTCTGCACCGATCCACTTAAGCCCTCACTTCCACCCTATCCCCATAACCCAATAACCCCTCCAAACCGTTTTTGGTCACTAAGGGCAATTTATCATGGCCAATCCACCTAACCTGCACGTCTTTGGACTGGAAATTATATATTTTACTTTTAACGGTAATCTGCCCATGGTAGTAACTATTGGGACAAACAACATGCCGGTCCCTGCTTGGTCCAGCTTTTATGCTCGGTTCTAACTAGCCCCAGCTAGTGGCTTCCGTTGCCTACCTGGGAAGCTCATACTCCACTAGCCCCACAGTGAGATCAATAATGGTTTCCCCATTGCCTTGTGGGAGTTATGACACCCCTCCTCCCGCCAAGTCCAAAGGGTCCCGCTCTGCTGTCATCAGCGGGGGCCTCCTGCACGGCATTGCCCGAGGCTGAGCGTCTGCCTGCGGTGTGTGTGGGGGCAATCCTGGAAATGGATTGTTGCTATTTGGAGGGTCCTACTCCGAGCTGCAGGCATCGAGGAAGGAGCTGCAAATGCAGGTTGATCTGGTATCCACGGGGAAGGCAGTGAGGGAGTCGCGTACTTGAGGGGTATAGTATATAAGCATGGAGGGAAGGTAAGCCATAGAAGGCACCAGTTGAAATGGCAGGTGGCTCCCCCAGAGATTTTACAGATCAGGGACTCGAGGGGCAGCTTGATGACTGCACCAAGGAAAGTTAATGCGGCATTTGAGGCCTTCTATAGAGATCTCTATAGGTCAGAGCCTCGAGAGAGGGTGTCGGATATGATTGGGTTTCAGGGCAGGCTGCCCTTCCCGAGGGTAGAGGGGGAGAGTAGGGAGGAGTTGGAAGCCTGGCTAGACGCGGAGGAGGGACTGAGGGCGATAGGGCTGATGCAAATGGGAAAGGCTCTCGGCTCTGATGGGTATCCCCTGGAGTTTATATAACATTTGAGGACCAGCTGATGCCATTAATGGTAGATATGTTCAAAGGTGCCTTGCCCGATAAACTTTCACAGGCCTCCCTCTCCCTTATTTTGGAAAAAGCCAAAGACCCCACGTGGTTCCTGCAGGCCCATTTCATTGCTCAATGTGGATGGCAGGTTTTGGCTAAGGTGTTGGCTCCATGATTAGAGTCACACATGCCGGGTATAGTTTCAGAGGACCAAGCGGCAGTGTGTTGCAGTGGTTAGCACTGCTGCCTCAAAGCACTGAGGATCTGGGTTTGATCCCGGCCCCAGGTCACTGTCTCCCCGTGTTTGCATGGGTTTTGCCCCCACAACCCCAAAAGATGTGCAGGGTAGGTGGATTGGTCATGCTAAGTTGCCCCTTAATTGGAAAAAAATAATTGAGTACTCTGTGGAGGCAACTGTTGACTAAAAATGGAGGGCTCTGAAGGTTCTCCTTTTCCCTTCCCTGACTCCTGAGCCAGAGGTAATTTTATCTATGGATGCGGAGACGACATTCGACAGGGTGGAGTGGGGGTACCTTATTGACGTGCTCGGGAAATTTGGATTTGGCAGAATTTTATTTCATGAATGCGGCTTCTGTATAACAGTGTTTTTCAAACTTTTTTTTCCAGGGACCCATTTTTACCAACCGGCCAACCTTCGGGACCCAACCTGGAGACCTTCGCGACCCAAGTCACCCGACCTTCACGACCCACGCCGGCTAACCTTCGCGACCCACGCCGCCCGACCTTCGCGACCCATGCCAGCCGACCTGCGCGACCCACCATTTTGTCTTACATTGTTTGTTGCTGACAAAAATGGGTCCCTTTGGCCCTACTTGTCCCTTTGGTACCTTTGACCCCCCCAAACTTGAAAAAAAAAAGGCTGCAACCATATTTTAAAAATGCGGCCGATGATTGGGCACGCATGCGCAGTGCGGCTGAATTTTCTTTATCTGTTCCTGGCAATTTTGAAGGCCTCTTGTAGCCGACATTATTAAAAGCTGGCTGCTGCGGCTGTTGCGCGTGGTTTTGCCCGATCAGGAGCGCTGCGACGGACGGCACCGCGGCCCTCCAGACCCACCCACGGGTCACGCCCCTGAGTTTGACAATGCCTGCTGTATAATGTAGTGTAGGCACTAGTGTAAAGATGTGGGTTATTTTTCATTGAACAGGGGTACCCCGTTCCTTTTTGTCCTGGCAATAGCATCAAGGTCTTTGAGGGGGTGGAGGGGAATTAGTCGAGGGGGACGGGAACATAACACTCCCTATACGCCTCATTTATCCTCCCTGGCTCTGACACTGCCTCCGTCTTCTCTGTCTGTACCCTCATGATTTTCCTGGATAAGGCCTGCTTCCGTAGCTGATGGGCTACCATGCGGCTCGCCTTCTGTCCATATTCATACTGCACCCCCCTCGCCCTCCGTAGCGGCCAACAGCCCTTCTCGAAATCAGCCTATCGACCTGCCCCTATAACTTCATTCTCTTCACCAATCCCTCCACGGTGGGGGCCCTCGAATAGTCCCTGTCCACCTCGACTATCTAGCCCATAATCATTACTCCTCTCTCCCTTTCCTATCTTCATGCGTCTTGAACGAGATAATCTCCTCCCCAAACTATCGCGTTAAATGGATCCCAGAATGCGGCCGCCGATACCTCCCCATTTTGGTTCAGCTCCACGTAGTCCTCAATAACCAATCTTATCACAGCATCCCCTGTCCGCTAACAGCCCCGAATTTAAAAGTTCCGTCCAAAGGATCAATGCTTTAGAATGTTAAATCTTGGATGATACTATACTAACTGCAGTATGTTTAAAACTGCCCAAATGGGTTGAAATTGCAGTAAGTGTGCACCCAAATAGCAGTTGTTAACTGTCCATCCCCGTACAACAATAGCGACATTTGTATAACACCTCTAATGTAGCAAAAGGGGCTGATTAACTCATGTAGCTAGGTGTCTGCATATGATTCAGAACAATACCAATAGCATGGGTTTGATTCCCATTCTAGCTGAGGTAGACTTGGGTCCTGTCACTGACAGTGGAAGGCAATGACCAACCACCCCTGCCAAAAAGCTGCCAAGTGGCTTAGGGTGAAGTAATGAGCCAAAGACCTGCCTTCAGGCACAGCACTCACGACATGACCTGAATGTGGTGAAATGGCCCAAGGCACTTCACAGGTACAAATGTCATAGCCTACTTTTAAAACAAAGTTGGCAGCCTCAACCAAAATATATTGGACGTTAAAAATTAAAGAACTTTTTAAATATTGCTTGAACTCTGCAACAATCTGTAGCAATTAGGGTAGGTTGGTGAACCCACAGTGAGGTTTGGGAGGAAGTTCCAGGATTTTGACCCAGTGACAGTGAAGGAACGTTAATATAGTTCCAAGTCAGGATGGTGTGTGACTTGGAGGGGAACTTGCAGGTGATGGTGTTTGAATGCATCTGCTGCCCTTGTCCTTCTAGGTGGCAGAGCTTTGGATAATAAAGTGCTGTCAAATAAGCCTTGGTGAGTTGCTGCAGCATCTTGTACATGGTTCACACTACTGTCACTGTGTTGGAGGGAGTGAATGATTAAGGTGATGGATGGGGTGCCAATCAGCAGGTTGTTTTGTTTCGAATGGTGTTGAGCTTCCTGAGTGTTGGTGGAGTTGATCTTATCCAAGTGGCCAAACTGACTGGCAGCTTTTTTATGAATAGATATTAAAACAAACTGACTTACAGATTAGAATTCTAACTGAAACAACCTATGGGTCACCATTTCTGAGGCTGGGACATTATCAATAAAAGTAAAAAGGAAATGTAGAAATCTCACGATAATTATCATTCCGTTTCTCTGGAAGTGATTTTGACCCAAGCCTTCTGATGGGAATGTTGAGAAGAGCTGACATTTTACCCTCTTCCCCTGTCCAATATTAGCCCCCCCCCCCCCCTCCCCTTTTCCTTGGTGGATTTGGGTGAGGTGTAAACAGACAGCCAAACTGAACCAATCAACACTTCCCTGGACAAATTAGGTTAAAATTACCTACATCTGCCGGGAATGCCGGATGGAAACCTTTGTCTGGGATTTGTATATTCTAGTTGAACTCTTCTATAAAATGTATGTCATTGGCATACACCGGCTATGGAACAAATTCTGGTACTATAGTAAAACTTGCTATATCTTGTATTGTAACAGATTTATTTGTAAACTTTTTGTCTCGCAATGTTAGCACAGCTTTTGCTCGGGTTTTATCTCCCTCTCATTTCCATGTGAGCTAGAAAAAATTATTCTGTAATCTGGTTGTGATGAACGGTATTAATAACTGCCGTAAACAGTACCTGACCATTAATACCTTGCCCCTTTAAGAGGCTTGGAACCCTGGGGGACTCCGCCTCTGGCTACGCCCCCAGGAAATGGTATATAGGATAAAGCTCCATGCGGCGAGCACACTTCTCTCGAATGCTGTCCTGTTCCCTGTAGATTAAAGCCTTTTGATTACCGACCTTGCTCTCGCGTCGTAATTGAGGGTGCCTCAATTTAATCTACAGACACATCAAGATGGACAGCGCTCTAAAACCGGAGAAACTCAACCTGGACGCCAGGTCGCCGGAATCAAGCTCCCGGCCTCACAGGCCCCGCAACGCGGCTGCGCTGCGGCCGGGCACGCCCACTTCCGACGCGTCATCGACCTCGTGCGAGTCATGGGAGTGGCCATCTTGGCGGCGGCCAGCTTCGAAACCCGACACGTTCGACCGGCAGCGGCGGCCATCTTGTGACTCCGGGCGGCCATTTTGTGAGTTCGACTCTGACGGCCCGCAACTAGGAGCGATCACACTCGATCAATCGCGGCCGAAACACCTGCGAAACTCAATGATGCGGGTGCGAATCAACGGCCACGTCACTCTCTGCCTATTCGTCTCCGGGAGCACGGAGAGCTTTATCCATCCAGACACGGTAAGGCGCTGCTCCCTGCGCACCCACCCCGCCTCCCAAACTATCGCCCTCGCCTCAGCGTCCCATTTGGTTCAAATCACGGGGTATTGTGTCGCTGACCTCGCAATTCAAGGCGCTGAATACATCCGTTTTAAACTTTACATCTTTCCTCCACTCTGCGCCCCCCTGCTGCTCAGTTTGGACTTACAGTGCAGCCACCGGAGCCTGACACTGCAGTTCGGCGGACCCCTGCCCCCACTCACAGTATGCAGCCTGGCGACACTCAAAGTTGCGCCACCCCCCTCTGCCCGAACCTCACTCCCGACTGTAAGCCCGTCGCCACCAGGAGTCGCCGGTACAGTACCCAAGACATGACTTTTATCAAGTCAGAGGTTCAGCGACTACTAAAAGAGGGGGTCATAGAGGCCAGCAACAGCCCTTGGAGGGCCCAGGTATTGGTAGTCCGCTCCGGGGAAAAGCAATGAATGGTAGTGGATTATAGCCAGACGATAAACAGCTTTACACAACTCGATGCTTACCCACTTCCCCGCATAGCTGAAATGGTGACTCACATCGCCCAGTATCGGGTATTCTCCACGGTTGACCTGAAATCGGCCTACCATCAACTCCCTATCCGCTCAGAGGACCGCCCCTACACGGCTTTTGAAGCTGCCGGTCGGCTGTTTCACTTCCTCAGGGTCCCCTTTGGTGTTACAAACGGAGTCTCCGTTTTCCAGAGGGCAATGGATCAAATGGTGGACCAGTACGGCTTACGGGCTACCTTCCCATACTTGGACAACGTCACCAACTGCGGCCATGACCAGCAAGAACACGACGCAAACCTGAGGAAGTTCCTCCAGACTGCCCGGGCCCTCAACCTCACGTACAACAAAGAGAAATGCGTGTTCCACACAACCCGGCTCGCCATCCTCGGCTACATCGTGGAGAACGGGGTCCTAGGCCCGGACCCCGACCGCATGCGTCCCCTTAAGGAAGTCCCCCTCCCCCGTAGCCTCAAGGCACTCAAATGGTGCTTGGGGCTTTTCTCCTATTACGCCCAGTGGGTCCCCAGATATGCGGACAAAGCCCGGCCACTCATTAAGACCACGATTGTTCCCCTGACGGATGAGGCCCAGTCGGCTTTTGACCGTATCAAGGCCGGCATCATCAAGGCCGCCATGCACGCGGTGGACGAAGCCATTCCCTTCCAAGTAGAAAACGATGCATCAGACGTCGCTCTGGCTGCTACCCTCAACCAGGCAGGCAGACCGGTAGCGTTCTTCTCCCGAACCCTCAACGCCTCGGAAATTCGGCACTCTGCAGTCGAGAAGGAGGCACAAGCCATTGTGGAGGCCGTGCGACACTGGAGGCACTACCTAACCGGTAGGAGGTTCACCCTCATCACCGACCAATGGTCGGTCGCCTTTATGTTCGATAATGCACAACGGGATAAAATAAAGAATGACAAAATTCTGAGGTGGAGAATAGAGCTCTCCGCCTATACGTACAATATTAAATATCGCCCGGGGAAGCTCAACGAGTCCCCAGATGCCCTGTCCCAGGGCACGTGCGCCAACGCGCAATTGGACCGCCTGAGATCCATCCACGATGACCTCTGCCACCTGGCTTGCCCACTTCATCAAGTCCCGCAACCTACCCTACTCCACAGGGGAGGTCAAGGCCATGACTAAGGCATGCCAGATCTGTGCGGAATGCAAATCGCAATTCTATCGACCAGACAGGGGCCGCCTGATAAAGGCCTCTGGGCCCTTTGAGCGACTAAGTGTGGACTTCAAAGGGCCCCTTCCGTCCACCAACCGCAACATCTATTTCCTCACCGTTATCGATGAATTCTCCCGCTTCCCTTTTGCTGTCCCCTGCCCCGATATTACCTCGGCCTCCATGATCATGGCACTGCGCAGCATCTTCACACTGTTTGGTTTCCACAGCGACCGGGGTACATCGTTCATGAGCGATGATCTGCATCGGTACCTGCTCAGCAAGGGCATCGCCTCGAGCAGAACGACGAACTATAACCCGCGGGGAAACGGGCAAGTGGAGAGGAAGAACGTGACAGTTTGGAAGGCTGTCCTCCTAGCCCTACGGTCAAGGAGTCTCCCTATTGCCCGCTGGCAGGAGGTCCTACCCGATGCCCTGCACTCCATTAGGTCGCTCCTCTGTACGCCCACGAACGAGACCCCTCACAATCGTTTGTTTGTCTTCCCCAGGAAGTCCACCTCTGGGGTCTCGCTTCCACTCTGGCTGATGACTCCAGGTCCAGTCCTACTCCGGAGGCACGTGAGGAGCCATAAAACGGATCCAATAGTCGAGAGGGTCCACCTGCTGCATGCAAACCCTCAATATGCCTACGTCGAGCACCCCGACAGCAGGCAGGATACTGTCTCCCTGCGAGACCTGGCACCCGCTGGCTCTCCCACCGACCCCACCGACTCTCCCACCGACCCCGACGTTTTCCCCACCGACCCCCCCCTTCTACCGATGCTCCCCTCCCCGCACCGACCGCCGACTCCGACAGCGCCCCCCCCCCCCCATAGCGCCCCCTGCCCCCCAGCCGGCGCCGGCACCAACCACCATAATCACCCCTGATGCCCCTCCCTCTCCAAGGCGGGCAAAGGCTCAGTCAACCGTGCTCCCGGATATACCACTATCGGAACCGACCGCATCCATGGCGCCACCACCGGAGCAGCGAAAGTCAGCACGGACTATCAGACCACCACAAAGACTGAACTTATAATTTAAAACACTTCACCCCCGACGGACTATGTGCTTTTTTTAAAACAGGGGGTGAATGCGATGAATGGTATTAATAACTGCCGTAAATGGTACCTGACCTTTAATACCTTGCCCCCTTAAGAGGCTTGGAACCCTGGGGGACTCCGCCTCTGGCTACGCCCCCAGGAAATGATATATAGGATAAGGCTCCATGTGGCGAGCACACTTCTCTCGAATGCTGTCCTGTTCTCTGTAGATTAAAGCCTTTTGATTACCGACCTCGCTCTCGCGTCGTAATTGAGGGTGCCTCACTGGTCAATAGCATCAGACATTTCTGCACTCAGCATTTTGACTTATGGCTGATAAGTTGTTGTTTTGTTTCCATTAGTTTCCGAATACTTGGATTTAAAGCAACCTCAAATTAACGACCTGATTATGGAAATGTTCAGGATTTTGACATCGCCTTTTGGGATCCAATTATATCTTCTGAAGCCAAAAATAACAAACCTCATGAAGCTTCCCTGTAATGATTAAATTAAGAGAGCAAAAAAGACAGTTTCAAAGAAAGTTGATACCCACCGTTGAAAACGTGAGCAAAGTTATTACAAAGCTGGGGCTTGAGGCTTTAAGACATTAAATGTTGATGTACTGGCCTGGATTCCCCAATTCTGCGGCTATGTCCGCAGGATTCGTCTGGTCTTACGGCCAAAAAGTCGACGGCGTACCCACACCGATCCTCCACCCGGTGGGGGCTAGCAGTCGGGCCGTGTAAAACCCCTGCTTTACCTCTGGATATGGACACAGAATGATCCGGTCCGTGGCCGCGCATGTACACAGCTGCAGCCTGCGGCGGCCGCGCCATACAGCACCGGAAAAACAGCGCTGCCCCTGATTCTTGCGTAAAAATGGATTCTCCGGCCGATCGCCGAACCCGATTTTGTGTCAGCAATCGGAGAATCCAGCCCCATATCTTTTTGTTTGCATCATTTTCCATAGGATTAGAAAAAATAGGGTAATTTTTAAATGGTATATTTTCTTAAAACAAAATGTGTTCATACAAGTTTGAGTCAGAAGGTGATCAAAATTTGTTAGGAATTGAAGGTGTTTTTCCATAGTTTGTAAATAATCTGCAGTTCCCGAGCCTGTGTCTGTAATCAACCAACCCTTCAAGTACATCAGATCCATTATGTTTCAGGGGAAAACCTGCAGCGCGATTCTCCGAAATGGAGACAGAGGGTGCGATTCTCCGCTGCCCACGACGGGTCGGAGAATAGCGGGAGGGCCTACCCGACATTTTTCCCGCCCTCCCGCTATTCTCTCCCCCCCCCCGCCCACGGCCAACCCACGACACGAATCGCTGGTCGCCGTTTTTTACGGCGAACAGCGATTCTCCCCAGGCCGATGGGCCAAGTTCCCAGGCCTTTACGGCTGTTTTCATGAACGCAATCCCACCTGCTCTCACCGTTCGTGAAAACGGCCGCAAAGTGCCGTCCCGGACAACCATGGCACCGATTGGCACGGCCGCACCACGATAGAGTGGCATGGGCCTGCGATCGGTGGGCACCGATCACGGGCAGCGGGTCCGATACCTGCGCACTATTTGTTCCTCCGCCGCCCCGCAGGATCAGTCTGCGGGGCGACTGAGGGGCATGACGGCCCGCGCATGTGCGGGTTTGACGCATCTGCGTGATGACATCATCTGCGCATGCGCAGCTGATGTCATCGTGCGCGTCAGCCGCCGTGACGCTTGGCGTGCGGACTTAGCGACGGTCGCTAAGCCCGCGATGCCATGCTTCACGGGGCCGCGCTGCTAGCCCCGCTCGGGGGGGAGAATCAGGTCCCGGGAGGGGGCGCGGAGGCTGCCGCATTTGCGGAGAATCGCGCCCAGAGTGTTTGCTCCGTCGTGAACGCTGGGACAACCGATGTAGGCCTGGGTGGGGGGGGGGGGGGGGGGGAGGCCAGCCCGCCGATCAGTGGGCCCTGATCGCATGCCACTCCTCCCTGGCAGCATCTGATCATACAATCAGGCTTCTGATTTCTTTCTTGCAATAGACTGCACAATTGCAATACTCAATTATCACCCACTGACTTCACCCATTGACTACAATTAGAAATAGCCTCCCTCTGCTCATTGCTGTTTTAAATAGATGCTGACTCAAAGCACGATAGTTGGATTGTCAGTATAACCTTTGATTACAAATTTGGCACCGTGTAGGTATCTCCCTGGGCTCAGTGGTGTCAGTCAGTCCTGAATGTTGATTGCCTGTCACTTAAGTATTGGAAATTACACATTGAAGTGCCAAGCTTCAAAATTTCTGCGCCCTCCTCCAGCCCAGATCTGTTCCCTCCCACATCATGTCCTTGTCCTGCAAGAAGAGGAGTATTACAAAGAAGTAAGAGTGCAGAAACAGCCAATACCTGTGTTTATGTTCGACATGAGCTTCCACTCAACTTACTTCATCTCACCCTATCAGCATATCATTTTATTCCTTTTTCCCTTATATATTTATGCAGTTTCATAGAATCCCGAGTGCAGAGGGAGGCCATTCGGCCCATCGAATCTGCACCATCCCTCCGAAAGAGCACCCTTCCCATGTCACTCCCCCATCCACCCCATCCTATCTTTGTAACCTAACTGCACATACCTGGACACTAAGGGGCAATTGAGCATGACCAATCCACCTAACCCGTATATCTTTGGACTGAGAGGAAACCGGAGCATCCGGACGAAACCCACGCAGGCATGGGGAGAACTGTGCAAACTCCACACAGACTGTGACCCAAGGCTGAAATTGACTTTGGGTCCTTAGCGCTGTGAGGCTGCAGTACTAACCACCGTGCCACTCTGCTGCCTTTTCCTCTATTCTCTGAGGGCTACGGCGTTGGACAAGCTGTCAGAGATAGGCAGGTGTGAGGCCATGGAGGGAATTGAAAACAAGGATGAGAATCTTAAAATCCAAAAATTGCTTGACCGGGAGCCAGTAAAGGTCAGCAGGCACAGGGCCAATACAAGAACGAAGCTTGGCACGAGTCAAAATGTCTGCGGCAGCAGAGTAGATGACCTCAAGTTTACAGACGGTAGAATTTGTAAGACCAGCCAGGAGTGCGTCCGAACAGTCAACCGTTCCACTTGGCAACGAGTTCCACATTCTTACCACTCTCTGAGTAAAATTTCTTCTGAATTCTCGATTAGATTTACTGCTGACTATCTTATCATTATGACCTCTACAAGTGGAAACATCCTCTTTATCCTATCAAAGCTCCTTCATAATTTTACAATAATAATCACTTATTGTCATGAGTAGGCTTCAATGAAGTTACTGTGAAAAGCCCATAGTCGCCACATTCCAGCGCCTGTCCGGGGAGGCAAGTACGGGAATTAAGCTGTGCTGCTGGCCTTGGGCTGCTTTACAAGCCAACTGTTTAGCTCACCTGTCCTCATCCCCCCATGCCGCCACTATATTTAAGAAAGCCCACCAACGACTCTACTTTCTCAGAAGACTAAGGAAATTTGGCATGTCAGCTACGACCCTCACCAACTTCTACAGATGCACCATAGAAAGCATTCTTTCTGGTTGTATCACAGCTTGGTATGGAGCCTGCTCTGCCCAAGACCGCAGGAAATTACAAAAGGTCGTGAATGTAGCCCAATCCATCACGCAAACCAGCCTCCCATTCATCGACTCTGTCTACAATTCCCGCTGCCTCGGAAAGGCAACCAGCATAATTAAGGACTCCACGCATCCTGGACATACTCTCTTCCACCTTCTTCCGTCAGGAAAAAAATACAAAAGTTTGAGGTCACGCACCAACCGACTCAAGAACAGCTTCTTCCCTCCTACCATCAGACTTTTGAATGGACCTACCTCATATTAAGTTGATCTTTTCTCTATGATTGTAACATTATATTCTGCAGTCTCTCCTTCCTTCCCTATGCACGGTATGCATTATGTATATAACATGCAAGAAACAATACTTTTCACTGTATACTAATACATGTGACAATAATAAATCAAATCAAATCAAAATGATTGCTGCTATGGGTGGGACTGGATAATCCCACCTGTGTCCCTTGCCAAAGCAAGATGGCCATGCAAGGTGGCTGCCAATCCTTGTCTGTGCATGCGCAGGAAACTAATGACGTCATTAGTAGGGGTCAGTGCCAGCAAAATCCAAACTGTGATCAACACCCTTGCAATCTTTAAAAAGTCAACTTTCCTCTTTTAATTCACACAACAAGCATTTGTAATGTTCAGTCATTTTGTTAAAAGGTTTAATTATTTTGAAGCAATCACTGGTTCTGAACTCTTCTGCGACTGAAGGTTAATGGAAGCAGGTTTAAGAGCTGTATTTTTTCCTCAGTGCTATCAATGGTGGGAAATTAAAATCATAGAATCCCTACATTGGAGAGGAGGCTTTTCGTCCCTTCGAGTCTGTACCAACTCTCTGAAAAAGCACCCTACCTAGGTCCACTTCTCTGCCCTATCCCTGTAACCTCACTTAATCTTTAGACACTAAGGAGCAATTAGCATGGCCAATCCACCTAACCTGTCTGGCAAGACACCAGAGCACCCGGAGGAAACCCACGCAGACATGGACTATTTTTATCAGCGAACAACAATACAGTACTGGGCTGGAAATCTCCGGTCGTTGGGATTCTCTTTTCCCGTTGGCAGCACACCCCCGCCCATGGGTTTCCCAGTGGCGTGGGTGGCTTCAATGAAAAATCCCATTGACAAACAGCGGGAAAATAGAATCCTGCCACCAGCAAACGGCATGCTGCCAATAAACATGTGGCTGGGGGACCTGAGAATCCTGCCCCTGAGCTTGCAGTTTGGTAGCATTTGTGCGAACATGGGGCTGCTTATACTGCAAGGCTTAACATGAGGATTCATTGCTCTTGGGTGATCCCATCTCAGTGTGACATTGTAGTCAATTTGTACAAACATGCTACACGTTCACCCTGATGCTGAATAGATTGAGGGGAAAAATAGAGAAGAAACTGAGGCTGTAATAAATGTTTGATAAGTAGCTCTGGTCATTGCCTACTCCGCCGCTCACAATGGCATCGTGGAGTAAAACAGTACAACGGCGCATACACAGCGCTGGGAGCATATGTAACCAATTCAATATGGACAATGATATCCATCTGAGAAATTTGCATGTCCCTTTATTTGAGGATGAACCATCAAGAAAATAAAAAATGTATTCCAGCTTTCTCTTTTTCCATGGACAAGGGAAACATTAAAATTCAAACTTTGAACTTGTACAAGGCACATGGTGAGGAAGCCAGTTTGTTTTCTGTTCTTTTAGTGACAGAAAGAAGTGGTTCTGCAGAGACAAGTTCCATCAGAAAGCCAATGAACCAGCTGCAAGTTAACTAAGTATCTAAAGTGATAAACAACAATATCTTGAAAGTGGAGAAGGACTGTCCTCCAACCTGCTCCAACTTCACCGAAGAACCAATCTCTGAGATATTTGACAACAAGAAGCCTCATAGCTTACTGAGAATCTCTTTGTTACAAGATTTTCATTTCAATTAAAGCTTCAACCCATTTAAGAAACCACAAGCCTGCCGCAAAAGAGACTGAGACAATCAAAAATTGTAATTATATATTTTTTTCATGCATCTGTATCTCACCTTTGAGTCAGTGATAGGGTGGATGAATTGAGTGAGTAAGACATTGCACTTTTTAACTTCCAGGACAAATACGTGATAATAACCAACTTTCTTTATTTTTAAAAACTCACCAAAAAGCTTGCTGCTGGAATTATTCAAACTGGGACAATCACTTCACACATACAAAATAGACTGATCATGGGTAGTAGGAAAACACACACACTCTGTCCATGACACCCAGACATGAGTGGAGGAAAACCCCCAGTGGTGGAAAGCTTCAGGAAACAAAGTCTAAAGTCACATGCTATATTTCATTGTAATGTGAGAGCATTAGCAATCCGGTGCTGAAACGTTGGCTGTTCACCTCCATTAGCCCAGAAGAGCCGGTGCTAATTGTAGCTTCTCTATCTCAACACTTGCTGAAATGCATTTAATGCAGCATTAAACCTGCTGCCCTGGCCTGAGTGGCCCAGTTTCATGCTGGTGATGCATTAGCCCATTGAATCATTAAGTAACATACAATTGAGATATTTGTTATCGTTTCAAAAACACACAAAAAGAATAATTGGCGACTCTAAATTCTTTTTTAAAAAAGGGAAAGAGGCAGCAACCACAATTTGCATTTACATAGAACCTTTAATGTAATAAAACATTTCAAGGCATTCCACAAAAATAAACTTTGACACTGAGCCACATAAGATGAGCAAAAGCGGAAAGTGGAGTTGGGATACCAATCAGATCAGCCATGATCTTATTGAATGGCTCGAGAGGCCGAGTGGCCTATTTCTGCTCCTAACTCGTTTTGGATGGTCAAAGAGGTAGGTTTTAAGGAGCGTGATAAAGAGAGAAGGAAAGAGAAAGGTAGCGAGGTGGAGGTTTAAAGAGGGGGGATTCCAGTGTTTGGTGTCTGGCCAGCTGATGGCACAGCCGCCAAAGCTACCGTGTTGAAAATCAGGAAGGTGCAGGAGGACAGAAATTGGAGAGGTTGCATTGATTTAAATAAAATTTGAGTACCAATTATTGTTTTCCAATTAAGCAGCAATTTAGTGTGGCCAATCCACCTACCCTGCACATCTTTGGGTTGTGGGGGTGAAACCCACGCAGATATGGGGAGAATGTGCAAACTGCACACGGACAGTGACCCAGGGCCAGGATTCGAACCCGGGTCCTCAGCGCCGCAGTCCCAGTGTTAACCACTGCGCCACATGCCGCCCGCTGTTTCCCTTTTTTGCCTGTAAGTCAGTAACTGACCGGCTGAACAGGTAAATGTCTGAAAAAACTGAAATGGTGACAGCTGTGTGGTTCCAAGAATCAATTGAACAGGGAGCGGAGAAAGGCTGCAGATGTCTTTATGCTCCGAGATTCTCACAGCCTATCAAAAAAGTCTCCTACTTACTAAGATAATGGAAAACTACCCCATGAGCTGGGCCCACTCTTGGCAACTGCTTTACTGCACTTAAACGGACAGCATCAGAGTCAATGACCTTCTCATGTGTTCTCTGAAAACCTTGTAATTTTGGCAATTTTAAATAGAGTACGGCGGCCAGTTGATCATCTCCCTCTATTGGGTGCATTCAATAAGTGTAACTGACCCGACGTTCAGGAGAACAATAACATTATGAAGTGCTTTTATATTGATTGATGGTGTACCCATGTTCACAGATCACAGAATTTACAGTGCAGAAGGAGGCTATTTGGCCCATCGAATCTGCACCAGCCCTTCCAAAGAGCACCCTACTGAAGCCCACGTATCTACCCTATCCCCATAACCCAGTAACCCCCACTTAACCTTTTTTGGCACTAAGGGCAATTTTAGCATGGCCAATCCACCTAACCCGCACATCTTTGGACTGTGGGAGGAAACCGGAGCACCCGGAGGAAACCCAGGCAGACACGTGGAGAATGTGCAGACTCCGCAGACAGTGACCCAGCCGGGAATCGAACCGGGGACCCTGGAGCTGTGAAGCTACTGTGCTAATCATTATGCTACCATGCTGACCAGCCTGATGCAGTTGAGGCCAACACAGAGCAACATACTGAAAGTACTAGGGTTCTGGACAGGAACCATTATAAAAGCAACTGTAAACCCACAGGTATGTGTTGGGTACTCTGGATCTGTGGAGACTGCGTTTACCGTAGCAGTAACATAGACAGGCTACCAACACTTGTAATAGTGCAACACTATTTTATTAAGCTAAGAACTGTTGAACATACATTTGCACTATGGGTCGACACTATGTTAGATTAACTGAAGACCTATGCCTAACCTGACCAGTCTATACTGCTAGCACATGGTGAAGGTTTGTGCTACAGACTGCGAGCTCTGTCCGTCTCAGAGGCTGCATCCCGAATGAGCGGGAAAACTAGTGCCCACTGGCTTTATAGTTAGCGTGCCCTAACTGGTGATTGGCTGCTGTATTGTGTGTGTTGATTGGTCTTGCAGTGTGTCAGTCAGGAGGGTGGCAGAGCAACAGGGAGATCTGAAAAGTTCATGATGGGGTCGTCGTGATGGCGAGGCAGGACATGATGATCTCATGGAGAGCGTGGAAGGAGTCGCAGTGCCCGCCTATTTCGGCACAGAAGAGAGCCGTCCGGTAGACGAACCAAGAACGGGGGGCCACTTGTCGGACCAGCCACCACCTGGAAGCTGGACACGGACATTGTCATTGGGAGCCAGAGTAGGGGGATCCGTGGCACGGGAGTCGTAGGCCGATTTGTGCTGGGCCCGAGGCAGCTGCATCCGGCAAAGGACCGGAACATGGTCCAGGTCCGGGATGTGAATGGACGGCACCGTCGTCCGCAGCGTACGATTCATGAGTAGTTGAGCCGGTGACAGGCCTGTGGACAAAAGGGTGGAGCGGTAAGCAAGCAGGGCAAGGTAAAAATCAGAACCAGCATCGGCTGCCTTGCACAGGAGCCGTTTGACGATGTGCACTCCCTCCTCGGCTTTACCATTGGATTGGAGGTAAAAGGGACTGGACGTGACATGTGCAAAGTTGTACCATCTGGCAAAGTTGGACCACTTCTGACTGGCAAAACAGGGGCCATTGTCGGACATGACCGTGAGCAGGATGCCGTGCCGAGCGAAGGTTTCCTTACATGCATGAATGACCGCAGCTGAGGTGAGGTCATGCAACCTTACCACCTCCGAGTAGTTCGAGATATAGTCCACAATGAGGATGTAATCCCGGCCAAGCGCATGGAACAGGTCGATGCCCACTTTGGTCCAGGGAGGCGTGACCAACGCATGGGGTTGCAAGGTTTCCCTTGGTTGCGCAGGCTGGAATCGCTGACATGTTGGGCAGTTGAGCACAGTGTTGGCTATGTCTTCATTAATGCCTGGCCAGTACACTGCCTCACGGGCCCGCCGGCGGCACTTCTCCACTCCAGGTGGCCCTCATGGAGCTGCTCGAGGACAAGGTTGCGTATGCTATGCGGGATGACAATGCGGTCCAGCTTGAGAAGAATCCTGTCTACCACCTCCAGGTCATCTTTAACATTATAGAATTGAGGGCATTGGCCCTAGAGTCACCATTCGTTAGGTGGCACATGACACGTTGGAGCAGGGGATTGTCGGCCGTCTCACGACGAATCAGGATGAGTCGTTCATCCGTGGCGGGCAGATTGGATGCAGCGAATGCCACATGAGCATCAATCTGGCACACGAAGCCCGCTGGGTTGCAGGGTGTGGTGACAGACCGGGAGAGGGTGTCAGCGATGATGAGCTCCTTACCCGGGGTATAGATGAGCTCGAAGTCGTGCCGCCTGAGTTTAAGGAGAATGCGCTGCAGGCGCGGTGTCATGTCGCTAAGATCTTTTTGAATGATATTGACCAGTGCCCTGTGGTCTGTCTCGACTGTGAACTTTGGGAGTCCATAGACATAGTCGTGGAATTTGACGACTCTGGTAAGAAGGCCCAGGCATTCTTTTTCAATTTGCACACAGCGCTGTTCGGTGGGCATCATTGCACGTGACGCGTATGCAACAGGAGCCCATGATGAGGCATCATCACGTTGAAGGAGCACTGCTCCAATGCCGGACTGACTGGCATCCGTGGAAATCTTTGTTTCTTTGGCCGGATCAAAAAATGCCAACACCGGGGCCATGGTCAGCTTCGCCCTGAGATCCCGCCATTCGTGTTCGTGGGCAGGGAGCCATTGGAACTCTGTCGTCTTCTTGACCAGGTTCCTGAGAGCCGTGGTGTGAGAGGCGAGGTTAAGAAAGTTGACCATGCCCAGGAAGCGGAGGTCTGCTTTCTTGTCCTCCGGTGTCTTCATGGCCATAATGGCAGCTACCTTGTCCGCATACGGCTGCATGCCCAACTGTGAGATGTGGTCTCCGAGGAATGTAGTTTCTGTTTGACCAAAGGAGCATTTGGCCCTGTTGAGGCGGAGGCCATGCTTATGGATTCGTCGGAAGACACGTTGGAGGCGATCAATGTGCTCCTGCGGGGTGGTGGACCAGATGATTATGTCATCCACATAGACGCGAACCCCTTCAATACCTTCCATCATCTGTTCCATAATCCTGTGGAACACTTCCGATGCAGAGATGATGCCAAACGGCATCCTGTTGTAACAATACCGGCCAAAGGGGGTGTTAAAGGTGTAGAGCTTCCGACTGGATGCGTCAAGTTGGATCTGCCAGAACCCCTTGGATGCGTCTAGCTTGGTGAAGAACTTGGCGTGAACCATCTCACAGGTGAGTTCTTCGCGCTTTGGAATGGGATAGTGCTCTCTCATAATATTGCGGTTGAGGTCCTTGGGATCAATATATATTCGCAATTCCCCGTAATGTTTTTTCACGCATACCATGGAGGTGACCCAGTCAGTCGGTTCCGTCACTTTTGAAATTACTCCCTGGTCCTGGAAGTCCTGCAGCTGCTGCTTGAGGCAGTCTTTGAGGGGTGCTGGGACCCTGCGAGGTTTCAACAAGATCTTATAAGTGTATGGGAGTGTGCCCATGCCCTCGAATACACCATGGTATCGGTTGATGATGGCGTCCAGCTGTGTCCTAAAGTCAGTGTCCTGAGATGCAGACGCGTCAGCAGGTGACAGGGAGTGAACCCTTTGGACAAGGTTCAGGAGTTTGCATGCTTGCGCACCAAGTAGGGAGGCTTTGGAGGATCCCACTATTTCAAATGGCAGGTTAGCCTTTAGTGACTGGTGCGCCACTTCAAGCTGGCAAGAGCCACTGGCAGCAATGGCATTGCCATTATAATCCAATAGTTGGCAGGCTGATGGCAGGATGGTTGGCTTGACACAGACGCTTTCGAGGTCAGACCTCGCAATGAGATTGGCTGAAGCGACAGTGTCCAGCCGGAATTGGATTCGGGATCGGTTGACCGTGAGGGTGGCGCACCACTTGTCGTCCGGATCAATGCTGAATATCGGGAGAGGCTTGACTTTGTCTTCGGGGGCATCTTGTGTTTGGTAATGATGCACAGCCGAAATGGTGCTTTTGGGTCCTCGGTGTCAGGGTCCAGCATCAGGTCAGAATCAGACTCGGTGACCGTAGGCTGGATGGCGCTGACATCCCTGCGTAGCTGTTTGTAGCGATGAGAGTTGGCAGGCTGAGCAGACCTGCATAAAGCAGCATAGTGGCCAGGTTTGCTGCATTGTAGGCAGCGTCGGGATTTTGCAGGACATTGCCGCTTTAAGTAGGCGGAGCCACAGTTGCCGCGCGTCATGATGTCAGAACGTTCAGTGCGCCACCGCGCATGCGCGGTGAGGTCGTACATGGTGCTCGCCTACGCAGTGCGATCTTCGACGTTGCCGTCCCCTCGTTCAGTGCCCGCATGCGCGGGAGGCCGTGAAAAGCCCGCGAAATGGTCGCCCTCATCCAGGCTGAGGCCCTGGAGTTGCTTGATTGCTTGTACCCGTTCTTCCTCGTGGGGACCTTGCCGCGCTGTTTCAGCCGCTTGGATATGTGAATACCAATTAGTGGCGTGATCATGCAGAACGCAGGTCTCGATGGCAATCGCTAGGTTGAGCTGTTTAACCTTGAGGAGCTGCTGGCGTAGGGAGTCCGACTGAACACCGAAAACCATCTGGTCGCGTATCATGGAGTCGGAGGTGGATCCGTAATTACAGGATGAGAAAAGATTGAAAATGTTCATCCTTACTCTGCAAACGCTGTTGGAAGACGTAGCGCTCAAAACTTTCATTTACCTCGATGTCACAGTGACAGCCGAATTTGAGCAGGACAGTCTTGAATTTGGACTTGTCTTCACCTTCAGCAAAAGTGAGAGAATTGAAGATATGGATGGCATGGTCCCAGGCCGTGGAGAGGAAGAGAGCGATCTTCCTGGCGTCTGAAGCAGCTTCCAGGTCTGTGGCTTCATGGTAAAGCTGGAAGCGTTGTTTGGAGATCTTCCAGTTGGCACCAAGGTTACCGGTGATGCGGCGCGGCGGTGGGGGGCGGACGCTGTCCATTTTGCAGGATGGCTGATTGCTAGTCGAAGGCAGATCACTTGAAGGTAGGTCTAATAAGTTCTAACATCACGTACTGGTACCATGATGTGTTGGGTACCCTGGATCTGTGGAGACTGCGTTTACCCTAGCAGTAACACATACAGGCTACCAACACCTGTAATAGAACAACACTATTTTATTAAGCTAAGAACTATTGAACATACTTGCACTGTGGGTCGACATTATGTTAGATTAACTGAAGACCTATGCCTATCCTAACCAGTCCAAACTGTTAGCACATGGTGAAGGTTTGTGCTACAAGCTGTGAGCTCCGTGCTTCTCAGAGGCTGCATCCCGAATGAGCGGGAAAACTAGTGCCCTCTGGCTTTATAGTGAGCGTGCCCTAACAGGTGATTGGCTGCTGTGTTGTGTGTGTTGATTGGTCTTGCAGTGTGTCAGTCAGTGTGTGTCTCTGCACCATTATATACTGATGTGTATATTATGACAATGTTCTTTCCGAATGTACCATTAAGCCATGGACACCCGTTTGAGTAAATGTGGTGGGCTGGTCAAACACTTAGCAGGGTTCCAACTCTTTGTATTGTACAGAAAGACTCAGGAGCACAACAAGAACCACCTCCTAATGAGGAGCATAAAAGTAGGAGAATGAAACATGGATGTTGCCCCAATCAAAAATGTTCAAAAAAACGGTAAAGTATAAAAGGACTTTAGACTAGATGAGGTTCTGAAGCAGTGAGCAGGGAAAACCTGGAATAAACAGGAAACTGCTTTAAATGGTGGAAATCAAAACAGAAGTAGGGAAAGCTATGAACACAAAACAGACCTGTTAGCGGAGAGAACGGACAGTCAACATTTTGGTTTGCACCAATCTTTAAAAACAGAAAGATAATGGATGGATAAACACTAATAGGATCTGCAAAAAGGGTCCACAGAAAACTGTGGAGGTCAAATAACTGAGTGTTTTTAAGACAGAGATAGATAGGTTCTTGATTAATAAGGGGATCAGGGGTTATGGGGAGAAGGCAGGAGAATGGGAATGAGAAACATATCAGCCATGATTGAATGGCGGGGCAGACTGTGTGGGCCAAGTGGCCTAATACTGCTCCTATGTCTTATGGTCTTATGTCTCAAAAAGGGGAAAAGGTATTAATCAAAGAAACACATGCGGGAAGTATCAGTGGAGTGATGATAATGACATTATATCAGTTCGGTGATGGAAGCACAAAAGGAACAATATGCAATGGATTGGATTTCCATCCAGGCCTCCTTATCTCCCACTCTAAACACTGGACAGACATCAATATGGCTTTACTTACATCATTTCTCCATTATTCTGATGATTTTCTGCTCAAGTAATGGCCGAGGAGAGAAAGAGCCACACAGCAGTTTGCAAAGATTGAAGGAACAAACGACCTGTGAACAGCTCAGGCAGGAGGAAGTCTAAATAAATTGGAGAGGGGAAGACTGCTGCTTTCCTTGACATCTGAAGTCTTCTGGAGCGAGCAAGCATCCAACACCTTCAGCTGAATTCTTCCCCGCTGTGGGACTTGCGATCGAATGGAGAATAGTGGACAAGTGAAAAATCGCGATTTACGCCCGGCGCCAATTCTGACGCCATGCTCAGGTCCCCCACTGGCAGCGTTAGCGAAGTTGGTGCCCCACTCCGGCAGGTCCATGCAAAACCATCATTTTCATGGATTTAGATATCATTAGCGCATTGGACATTTCATGCTCCATTCGGGTGTGAATTGGTGCAAGTGTTTTTAACGGGGACTGGACGCCATGGCTGTTGAAGGGAAGCGATAGCTAAAAAACCCAAATATTGTCAGACTTGCTTGAGAGTGACTACGGGGGGAGTAGCGGGAAATGACTAGGTGCCAAGTCTGTGGAATTGGGTGTCCCTTGGGATCAGGCTCAGACCGCCATTGCTGCAGCATGTGTTTTAAACACACCCCTCTGGTGCGACCTACAGGCTCCCAGTTGTTCACACTGCTGACTGCTCACTGTGTTCTGTAAATGTCCAGATAGTCTCTGGTGATGTGGGAGCCCACCCATGCCACCCCCTGGAAACCTTCAGACCCCAGCGGTATCATCAAAATGATGGGCATAGCCAAGCTCAATCACTGTACATCAGGTGTTGGCTGTCTTCAGAAGCACAGCCCCACTGCAGAGGAAGCAGGGGATTAGCAGAGCTCACCCCAACCAAAGGACACCTGCATTGTAGCCTTTGGAAACCACCCTGGTGCACTGTCCCTCTCAGGGTAGAGGCCTCACCAGCGATCCCCACCCCTCAAGATCACCAGCTGCGTCCTCCTGTTGAGGCTGGCAGCATTGCCTTCTCTGAGCCATCAGTCTTCTCTGGGCCATCTTCGTGGCAGCAATGAGTGTGCAGTGCGTGGAGCACTTAAAAACAAGTCCAGCTATCAGTTTCTTTAACGCTAATTCTGGCCCCAGTGATTACACAGCCCATTGGGCTGGGAATTGCCCTCAATTCGCGTCAGCAGAGTGCTGGTCTATTTGCATGGAAACGTGAATCGCACGCTATTCAGTTCCTGCAGGAACACGAGTTTCCAAACAGAGATTCCTGCCCCTTATTCAAGTGCTATTCCTTCATGTTAGAGGCTAAAAAGTGAGAATTAGGGGATTATTTAATCACATCACAGCCAAACTCGATCTTGTCTACGACAACTGTCCACATTCATCACTAGCTGATGTGTTGGGTAGGCTGGGTCTATGTGGACTGCTTTTGATGCAGCGTAGAGAGAGACAGGCTTCCAACACTTGATGAGATGCAACACGATTTTATTTAACATCTAACTATATTACATGCTTAACTGTGGGTTGACACTATGCTGACTTGACTGGAGACCTGAGGCTAGCCTGACCAGACTAACTGACTACCACATGACGTTTTTTCTAGTTGCTGCTCACGAGCTCTGACTGTCTCAGAGGCTAGATCCCGAGAGAGCGGGAAAACTGGTGCCCTCTGGCTTTATAGTGGTTGTGTCCTGTCTGGTGATTGGCTGCTGTGTTCTGTGTGCTCACTGGTCATCCTGTGTGTCAATCAATGCCTGTCTGCACTCCATCATATACATGGATGTATATTATGACATCTCCCCCCCTTTTTTTGTTTTTTGTAAAATTTGTGTTCAGGTAATAAATATTGAGGTGCGTGTGCGTGAAGATGTGTATATGTACGTGACTATGTACAGAATATGCTAACTTATATACATAGGAAGGTGTCACTAGTGCAGATATAGGGCAGATAAAGCAGTAAAAAAAAGGGATATTTACAGATGTCAAAACGATGAGGTAACAACGTGCAACATTCAGTCTATAAGTTTAGTCTTTGCGGCGAGCGACGAATTCTGGTTGACGCCACAAGGGTGGAGCAGGGGCCACCTGCACCTGGATAGGCGGGACTGCCGCCACTGCGGTGGTCGCAGAGATTGGCAGGATTGCTGGTAGGTCGGTGGCCTTGTGGCAGGGCGCGTCCGGAGGAAGCAGTGTGTGAGGTGGGACATCATGTTTGGGTGGCGGGCGTGGAAGTCTGCGCAGTGCCCGCCTGTTGCGTCGTAGGAAAGAGCCATCAGCCATGCGAACGAGGAACGATCTCGGGGCCACTTGCTTGACCACCACAGCTGTGGCGGACCAGCCACCGTCAGGCAGCTGCACAAGAACGCGATCAGCCGGGACCAGCTCGGGGAGATCCGTGGCATGAGCATTGTATGCTGATTTATATTGGGCCCGAGACTGCCGCATCTTCTGTATGACCAGGAAGTTGTCAAGATCCGGAATGTGGATGGCTGAAACCGTTGTTCGCAGTGTGCGGTTCATGAGAAGCTGCGCTGGAGACAACCCAGTGGACAGCAGGGTCGCTCTGTATGCCAACAGCGCCAGGTTGAAATCGGAGCCAGAGTCTGCAGCCTTACATAATAATCTTTTGACGATGTGGACCCCTTTTTTTGGCCTTCCCATTTGACTGGGGGTAGTGGGGGCTGGATGTGACGTGCCAAAAGTTTTATAGCCGGGCAAAATCAGACCACCCCTGGCTTAAAAAATAGGGGCCGTTGTCACTCATCACCGTGAGTGGTATCCCATGTCTGGCAAAAGTTTCCTTGCATGCCTTGATCACCGCCGCCGATGTGAGGTCAGACAGTCTGACCACTTCGGGGTAATTGGAAAAGTAGTCGACCAGGAGGACATAGTCACAAGCCCTACCTCGGCCCACTGCCCCACCCCATTCCCGGAACCTAACCTGTACATTCCGAGACACTAAGGGGCAATTTAGCATGGCCAATCCACCTGCACATCTTTGGACTGTGGGATGAAACTGGAGCACCCGGAGGAAACCCACGCGGGCAAGCATAGAACGGACAAACTCTACATAGACAGTCACCCATGGCTGGAATTGAACACGTGTTTCTGGAAATGTGAGGCAGCCATGCTAACCACTGTGCCACCGTGCCGCCCTTACCACAAATAAAACTATCTCCTGAATTAGTTAAGCAAATTTAGGTGTTTACTGTAAGTGTGTGTTACATCTTGTTAGAGATAGAACTTAGTATTTCTGGTGTTAGGCAGTAGGGACTTTGACCATATCAATGAAGTTGGGACTTTTAAAGAGGGTTTTCGGTGTACTCAATCAAATTGAACACAAACCCTAAGCTGATTTAAAAACTGGATAAAAGTAAATTACTTTGGATGCTGGAATCTGAAACGAAAGGGAAAATGCAGGAAAATCTCAGCAAGTCTGGCAGCATCTATAGGGAGAGAAAAGAGCTAACGTTTCGAGTCCGATGACTCTTTGTCAAAGCCCCTTTGTCAGCTTTGACAAAGAGTCATCGGACGCAAAATGTTAGCTCTTTTCTCTCCCGACAGATGCTGCCAGACTTGCTGAGATTTTCCAGCATTTTCCCTAAGCTGATTTATTTGTTTTTATATCGTACATGACACATGAGTATTTTGGTGGGGTGTCTCTGTCTATGGTGTGTGCTTCTTAGCTGTCTTGTAGAGGTTAGCAATAGGTCTTGATTGACATGACTGAACTATGTATATGATTATAGTAGAGGGTATAAATATGGAGAGAACTCCATAGGATGTTCTTACCTGTGGCTAGTCTAGCTCTACACTACTGACATAAACTCTAGGTCAGGTACATTCTTACATTTGGCGGCACAGTGGTGCAGTGGTTAGCACTGTTGCCCAACAGCACCGAGGACCCGGGTTCCATCCCGGCCTTGGGTCACTGTTCATGCGGAATTTGCACATTCTCCCTGGGTCTGCGTGGATCTCAACCCCACAACTCAAAGAGGTGCAGGGTAGGTGGATTGGTCAGGCTATATTTCCTTAATTGGAAAAAAATTAATTGGGTACTCTAAATTTATTTGAAAAAGGTGCCTTCTCACATCAACGGTAGGTGCTACGTTCTCAGACCCAGGTTAACTCTTAATATATGGGATCCTTCTCCTATATTGAGTAGGCCATTCAGCCCCTCAAGCTTGTTCTGCCATTTCACTAGATCATGGTGGATCTATAGCTCAACTTATTAATACCCATATCCTTGAAATTTTCTTAAATGTCATTAAAATGCCTTGAACCGGTGTCTCTCTCTCTCGTTTCTCTCCCATTTTGCCGTTTCCTCTTGTCTACCCTATATCATCAAACTGCTGGTGAATGCTTTACTTTTAAAATTCTCATCCTTATGTTGAAATTCCTTCATAGCAACCATCTCTTACTACCAATACATTCCTCCAACACTTCAATCCTGCCTGCCTCAGATTCTGGCATTGCTCCTCCCACGAAGGCCTTGCCTGCAGCTGCCTAGCTCCTATACGCTAACTCCTTTTCCTACTTTAAGACCCTCCTGAGTCACACGTTGTAATATTCCCTGACTAGACCAACGACTGGGATTTTACAAACTTCCCCACCCTCCACAGTAGAGCCGGCGAATCATTGAAAACTCCATTCACATCGGCCAGCCTCATTTTTTAAAATGAAGCTTCTATGAAGATCCTTGGGATATTTTCCCCATTAAAGGCTCTGTATTAATGCAAAGTGTAGATATTGGTTTTGTTGTTATGAAGGGCTAAAGGGCCCTTAAATGATTGACAGATTCTTTCCCAAACTGAAGAAGGATAATTATATTTGGGGTTTGAAAAATGTTGAACAGGATAACAGTTGATTTGCTACCATTGTCGCCATTCTTTACTGACGAAAAGCTTTCCAGTAGCTTTCAAAACGGTGATTAGACTCTTTTAAAACAGATGGATACAGTCACTCTTGTTTCAAAGTGCAGGATTGAAGAGGAGAGCAGGTAGTCTCAGAATAAACAAATGAAGCCCGTGGAAATTTGAGGAAAGGAACCACCCACAGAATTTATTTTAAAAGCTTTGGTTTGTGAGGAGAGCCTGAGGAGATCAATTTATACTGCATCTAAGAAAGCTTCAAGTATAATTTGTTAACGTGAATGCAATGATTCTCCTGTTGCAGTCCTGATATTTGATAAGACAAGCATGTCTAAGTGACGTGCATTCAGATATAAGAACATAAGAATTAGGAGCAGGAGTATGCCATCTGGCCCCTCTAGCCTGCTCCGCCATTCAATGAGATCATGGCTGATCTTTTGTGGACTCAGCTCCACTTTCCGGCCCGAACACCATAACGCTTAATCCCTTTATTCTTCAAAAAACTATCTATCTTTACCTTAAAAACATTTAATGAAGGAGCCTCAACTGCTTCACTGGGCAAGGAATTCCATAGATTCACAACCCTTTGGGTGAAGAAGTTCCTCCTAAACTCAGTCCTAAATCTACTTCCCCTTATGTTGAGGCTATGCCCCCTCGTTCTGCTTTCACCCGCCAGTGGAAACAACCTGCCCGCATCTATCCTATCTATTCCCTTCATAATTTTAAATGTTTCTATAAGATCCCCCCTCATCCTTCTAAATTCCAATGAGTACAGTCCCATGTATATGCGAGACAAGTCATAAGCGCTGGGGGAATAAATCAGGATATGTGACCCTCAGTTGTCACAAGTCACAAGGTGATGGACCTTTTTATGTTTAAAGTATGTATTACCATGATGGTTAAGGTTTGCAGTGGTAGTACAGATAGGATAACGATTAATATAAAAATAGATTGGTGCTTTTACATTACTTAAAAGATTGTTCCTTGTAGTGGCTTATACATTCTCTGAGCTGCTGAATCTCCATGCAATGATGTCTGCTATGTAATGTAGAAACTCCACATGAACAGTGATCCGGGGTCAGGATCGAACCCGGGTACGGTTTGCTTAAAGTGACAAAACACCGGACACAAGCTCCTCAGGTTTATTTTTCAGGGGCCTTAACCCCATGCCAGATCCATAGGCAACACGTTTTCACTGTTCCACAAAGCCATTTGAAATGAAGACAATGGAAATACAAACTAAAGAGACAGGCTTTTGACTCGTTTGTCACCCATTTGACACTCTCAAAAAGTCTGGGGCTGTTTAGCACAGGGCTAAATTGCTGGCTTTGAAAGCAGACCAAGGCAAGCCAGCAGCACGGTTCGTATTCCTGTAACCGCCTCCCCGAACAGGCGCCGGAATGTGGCGACTTGGGGCTTTTCACAGTAACTTCATTTGAAGCCTACTCGTGACAATAAGCGGTTTTCATTTTCAAGGCTAATAATAATAACAACAATAATCTTTATTGTCACAAGTAGGCTTACATTAACACTGCAATGAAGTTACTGTGAAAAGCCCCTAGTCGCCACATTCCGGCACCTGTTCGGGTCACAGAGGGAGAATTCAAAATGTCCAAATTACCTAACAGCACGTCTTTTGGGACTTGTGGGAGGAAACCAGAGTGCCCGGAGGAAACCCACGCAGACACAGGGAGAGCATGCAGACTGCTCACAGACAGTGACCCAAGCTGGGAATCGAACCTGTGACCCTGGTGCTGTGAAGCTACAGTACTAACCACTGTGCTACCGTGCTGCCCTATATACCACGTGTTCCTGATAGGTTGGGCCTGAAATATACGCTAAAATCTACAGTTTGACATTAACTGCTTGTCAGTAATGTTAAACCACATGGAAGTAATCTTTGAAAATGCAGCATTGTTGTATTTGGAAATTCGGGACAGTAGACGTTGCTACAACTGACCCAGTTTGAAAGTTCACATCGCTGTTATTGATCTGTATTTCATCAGATAATGTACATTGGCTGTAATTCAACTCTTCTCAAGCAGACTTCTCCTTCACACACACACCTAACCCCCATCCCCATTGCTAGTTTTAACTTGCTTTTATGGTTTCTCCTGCTGAAGTGACTGGTGATGAAATGGCATCTTTTTACGAAAGATTATATTAGTGCAGTCCAAAGATTTTCAGGTTAAGTGGATTGTCCATGATAAAATTGCCCCTTAGTGTCCAGGGGTGTTCAGAGTACATGGGGTTAGTTAGCACTGCTGCCTCATGGCGCTGAGTATCCGGGTTCGATCCTGGCCCCGGATCACTGTTCATGTGGAGTTTGTACATTCTCCCAGTGTCTGCGTGGGTATCACGCCCACAAACATAAAAGATGTGCAACATAGGTAGATTGACCATGCTAAATTGCCCCTTGGTTGAAAAAAACATTGAATTGGGTACTCTAAATTTATTTATTTTTTAATTATAAAAAGGTTAGGTAGGGTTACAGGGGATATGGCGGGGGAGTGGACCTAGGTAGGGTATTCTTTGAAAGGGTTGGTGCAGATACGATGGGCTGAATGGCATCCTTCTGCACTGTAAAGATTCTATGCTTCCATGGTACACCTCCATTTATAGAATGTGGCATGTGGGAGTCGGATTCTGGGAAGTTGGATTCCTGCCCAATTGCAGTGTTACGTTGCAGAGCAGAGGTCAGATTTCTCCTCAGACACAGAAAACAAAAGTTATTCTCAAACTGCCGGAATACCTTCTACTGGGTGGTACAGAGTAGCATTGACTGCCATACTCTTCCATAGCCATAATTTGTCCTGTGATGCAGGCATCAAAATTGGGTATGCATTAGAGTGAATAAAGAAAGAAAAATCTGGCATTTACTTACCAGAGAGCATGTAGATCCACCTGACTGGTAAGACAGCCCTATTTTATTCAGACGTAAAAATTGTACTTTTGCACATACTCATCAAATAGGTCTGTGATGATAGGCCGACTATCATCTGTATATAATATGAGTAGTACATCACCACTGTAAATTCTATGATCTGCATGTGTATTATAAGTTATATATTTTTCAGTTGTAGTTCTAGCATCCGACCAGCAGATGGGGCGACTACAGAGTCCCAGGACCCGGAGGCACCATGTGGTCCTTCAGAAGGTGTTTGTAAGGAGTTTTTAGCAGTCGCATATTAGAGTAGCTCTGTTGCATCTGAGTGTAATGTTCATTGATTGGGCTGATGTGGAATCTCGATATCGCCGTGTGAACAAAGAACTTTAGACATTGTTTTATTAAATGCCCACTCCCCTTATTTCTGGTGTGTGTGTGTCTGGAAAGAGTTAATGTTCCCTAGTACTCAAGTTAGAATTGGGCGTTTAATTGTTTATTAGATTGCGCTCATTTTTGAATAGACTGCACCAATATATCAAGGTGGATACATGTGGCATTGTTTTGTTGTGGAGAGGTGATTACTCAACATAATAAACATGGAGTTGAAGAAGTCAACACTTGCTTCCTGGTTCTTATTTTGAGTTACTATTAGAGCTTAACATGCATGTTGGGGTATGTCTGAATGTGCTTCTAGGGGTGTGTCTGGGTGCACCGTGTGTGTTTTGATTTGATTTGATTTGATTTATTGTCGCATGTACCGAAGTACAGTGAAATATATTTTTCTGCAGCCGAGGTAAAGTACAGAGTAGGTACATAGTAGACAAAAGAATAATCAACAGAGAACAATGACAAATGGTACATCGACAAACAGTGTTTGGTTATGTGTGGAACAATGGGCCAAACAAAGCAAATACATGAGCAAGAGCAGCATAGGACATTGTGAATAGTGTTCTTACAGGGAACTGATCAGTCCGAGGGAGAGTTGTTGAGGAGTCTTGTAGCTGTGGGGAAGAAGCTGTTCCTATGTTTGGATGTGTGGGTCTTCAGACTTCTGTACCTTCTGCCTGATGGAAGGATCTGGAAAAAGGCAATGCCTGGGTGGGAGGGGTCTCTGATAATGCTGTCTGCCTTCCTGAGGCAACAGGAGATGTAGACAGAATCAATGTGTGGGTGGCAAGCTTGTGTGATGCGTTGGGCTGAGTTCACCACACTCTGCAGTTTCTTGTGATCTGGACCGAGCAGTTGCCATACCAAGCTGTGATGCAGCCGGATAGGATGCTCTCTATTGCACATCTGTAGACATTTGTGAGAGTCGATGCAGACATGCCAAATTTCCTTAGCTTCAGTAGGAAGTAGAGACGTTGTTGGGCTTTCTTGACTGTTCTTGACTTTTGCATCAAAGTGAGTGGACCAGGACATACCAGGTGATGGTGACCCCCAGGAACTTAAAGCTATCGATCATCTCCACTTCGTAGCTATTGATGCAGATGGGAGTGTGTGTCATGCTATGCTTCCTGAAGTCGATGATCAGTTCCTTGGTCTTTCCGTTTGGGTGGACGTGTGTGTGTGTTTGGGTGCATGTGTGTGTTTTTGGGTGCATGTGTGTGTGTTTGGGTGCACGTGTGTGTGTGTGTTTGGGTGCATGTGTGTGTGTTTGGGTGCATGTGTGTGTCTGGGTGTGCTTGTGGGCCTTAATGATTCCATGAGGGCCAAATGCTTGACATTGGGCAGGATTTTCTGCTTGGGGAAACTAAGGGCATGATCAAAGAAGAGGCAGTGGCTTGGTGGTATTGTCGCTGGACTAGTAACCCAGAGACTCAGAGTCATGTTCTGGGGACCTGCGTTCAAATCCCACCTTGGCAGATGGTGAAATTTGATTTCAATAAAAATCTGGAATTAAGGTGGTGGCCATGGTGTGAGTGGTTGCACACAGGACAGCTCCTGCTTGAAGGTTTAGGAAAGAGCTCTATTTACCCAGTACTGGGTAGAATTTTGATGAAAAGGCGCAAGTGAAGGTTGGAGCAGTTGTTTTCCCCGGGAGTGGTATGTCCGCTGGTTACCAAACCCGGCAGAAGACGGTGAGAGACCTGGCCAAAGAATTGTAGGAAACCTGTGATGCAGCAGCCAGTGTAAGGATGGCTGAGGGGGAAGGGCTGGTGCAAGGCGGAAGGCCCCTGCTGGAGCAGTTGATAGAACATAGAACATACAGTGCAGAAGAAGGTCATTCGGCCCATCGAGTCTGCACTGACCCTGGCACTGTGAAGCCACAGTGCTATCCATTTGGGCTACCGGGCTGCCCATGATGGCTTTTATTAAGGAGGAATTCTGCCAGAAGAGGAAGGAAATGTGGGAAGATCGCTCGAAGGCCATCGAAGGAGCTGTGGCACCCCTGAAGAGTTTGTTGCAACGGATGGAGATGTGTTTGGATGTGCAGAAGGCGCAGATTCGAGAGATCAAAGAAATGATCTCGGACATCAGCGATCATGCGGTGGCTCTGGAGGCAGAAGTGGGGCTCCTAGGAGACCTCTGTAAAACATTGAGGGCAAAGGTGAAGGAACAGGCGCATACCTTGAGAAAGCAGAATCTGTGAATAGTGGGCCTGCCTGAAGGAGTGGAAGGTGTGAGTGCCACGAGGTACGTCTCAAAGATGCTGGCGGGGCTGGTGGCAGAAGGGGTGCTAGATGAGGCCCCTGAAGTGGACCAAGTGCATAGGCCCCTGAGGCAGAGGCCAGGGCTGAGTAATATAGGATGACTGTTGAATGTAGTGATGAATCTGTCGGGGGCTGTGGTACTGGAGGTGGTGGTGTCCACGGACGCGGAGAAGGCAAGTGTAGTAATCCACGGGAGGCAGGAGTTCCGTCACCACACCAATATTTATTTACAATAACGATATTACAGGAGCAGCCACAAACAGTGCTGCCAGCAGTCCAGTCAACTTAACACTGCTCACAAAGCCTACACAGGTGATTATATGGGCCCCCACAATGAGCTATCATTGAGGGAGCTCATACTCCAATTGGCCAACCAATAAAGCCAATTGGAGTTCATTACACCCCCCCCCCCCCCCCCCCCCAATGTCCGAGGAATTCCTGCCAGCTGGCATTCCTTGGAGATTCTTCCTACTCCTCATGTCTGGGTCTGTCACCTCTGTGTCGTCCGCCGGGTCGTTCTCCGAAGTGGGCGGGGTGTACCTTATAGGTGCCCGTCTTTTCCTTGACGACCTCCTTGGAAGTTGTTCTTCC
Organism: Scyliorhinus canicula; assembly: GCF_902713615.1. Lineage (NCBI taxonomy): Eukaryota > Metazoa > Chordata > Chondrichthyes > Carcharhiniformes > Scyliorhinidae > Scyliorhinus > Scyliorhinus canicula. The sequence continues at coordinate 102,786,395 of NC_052146.1, read as the reverse complement.
TCCTCCTCGGGGAGAGGTGTCGCGGCGGCCTCGTCGAGTGTGTCCATCTCCGACTCTGATGACTGGATGACGGGGTCTGGAGAAATTCCTCGGGGCTGGGGCGTGGGTATCCTTTCCGTCTGGGCTATCCCAGCTTGAGGCGGTCCTGCTTCGCCTGCCTCCAGGTGTGGTTCCGTTGCCCTTATTTGGTCTAGGTGTTTCTTCAGCACCTTACCTCCTATTGCAACCTCATAGGATATGGGCCCTGTTTGGGACTCTACCGTGCCTTTGACCCACGTTGGTCCATTCCCATAATTCTTGACCCAAACCGGTGCCCCCACCTGGAAATGTCTCTGTTGCCAACTATTATCATGCCCCCTGCGTTGGGCCTCCTGTTGTTTCTCCACTTTCCCCGTTAAATTTGGGCAAAGGAGACTCAGCCTCGTTTGCAGCCGCCTTCCCATTAAGAGTTCAGCTGGCGGTATGCCCGTTGTGGAATGCGGTGTGGTCCTGTAATCAAACAGCCAGCGGGAGAGCTTTGTGTCTATTGACGCTGCCGGCTGCTTCTTGAGTCCCGCTTTAAGTGTCTGGACCGCTCTCTCTGCCAGGCCGTTGGTCGCTGGATGGTAAGGGGCTGTTTTGATATGACGGACTCCGTTTTCCTTCAGGAATTTTCCAAATTCCAAACTTGTGAATGCCGTTCCGTTGTCCGACACCAATACCTCCGGAAGTCCATGTGTTGCAAACGAGGCCCTGAGCTTTTCAATTGTCGATGCTTTTGTTAGGGTTAGTGGCTGGAGTCCATCTTTGATTTTTCTAAATACTGCCACTCCCATTACTGATACGGCCGCACCTGTGTCTATTTCCATTATTGTCGGCCGCCCGTTCACCCGTGGGGTAATCCTAATGGGTTCTGCTTTCTTCGTTGTAATATTATATAATTGTTCCCCTTCGGAGGAGGATGGGGCGTCTAGGTTGTGTACTTCCCTGCATCCCCACCTGCTATTCCTCTTTTGCCACCTCCTTCTAGGGTTTCTGTCATTGTTACCCCACTCTGTCTGGTGCCAGAAACGGTCCTTCTCTGTTGGGGGAGCCTCAGCCGGTACTTCCCTCTGTCTCCAGTTAGTCCTGGCAGACTTGGGGGCAGTTCTGGGGTTTTCCTTTTTCCCTCTATTCTTCAGGTTTTTCCTGAGAGCGACTATCTGGTAGCAGGACCCGTTGTGGTAGTCCCTCTCACAGGCATCTACCTCCATTGGCGTGCCCTGTAGTTCCTGCGACCCACTTGCTGCCTTTTCTAGGGACAGTGCGAGCTGTAACGCCTGCCTGCAGTCTAGCTCCGTTTCCGCCAACAGCCGTTTCTGTATTGTGAGGTCATTTATACCACACACTAACCGGTCCCGAAGCATTTCATTTGGCGTCGGGCCGAACTCACATTTTTCCGCCAGCCTTCTCAGGTGGGTCAAGAAATTTGTGACTGACTCCCTGTCTTCCCGCTTCGCTGTGTAGAATCTGTACCTATGCAAAATGAGGGGTGATTTTGGGTCGTAGTGCTCTTTCACCAATTCCGTTACTTCTTGGAAAGTTTTCGTGTCCGGCACATCGGGATAAGTCAGACTACATATAATGGTGAAAGCGGAGGGTCCGCACGCCAACAGCAGGATAAGCCGTCTCCTTTCGTCCGTCAGTATATCATTTGCCCGGAAGAAGTAACACATTCTCTCCACATACTGGGACCAGTCCTCAATAGCCGGGTCGAATGCCTCTAACCTCCCAAAAAATGGCATTTTAAAATGGCAAGGCTTACCCTCCGAGTGCAGCAGCTGGTCTCCGCAAAATTCTTAGTTTACCTCGTCGCCACTGTAGCAATCCACGGGAGGCAGGAGTTCCGTCACCACACCAATATTGATTTACAATAACGATATTACAGAAGCAGCTACAAACAGTGCTGCTAGCAGTCCAGTCAACTTAAGACTGCTCACAAAGCCTACACAGGTGATTATATGAGCCCCCTCAATGAGCTATCATTGAGGGTGCTCATACTCCAATTGGCCAACTAATAAAGCCAATTGGAGTTCATTACAGGAAGGTTTGGGTTTGGGCTGAGATTTGTGGTATGGGTGTGGTTGTTGTATGTGGCACCAAAGGTGAGTGTGAGGATGACTTATATGAGTTTGCGGAGCTTTGACTTACACAGGGGTACGAGACAAGGGTGCCTGCTGACGCGGTTACTGTTTGTGTTGGCCACAGAGCCATTGCCGATGGCTCTCAGGGGGTCGGTGGAGTGGCTGGGGATGATGAGGAAGCATCAGGCGTTGCTCTATGCCGATGACTTGTTGCTGTATGTTTCGGATCCGCTGAAAAACCCTTTGAGACTGGAGGTCCTGAAAGCCATTCCATCAATAAAAGTCCTTTTTAGTCTCTCTCACTCTCTAAATAATATCAGCCAGACTCTGAAGAAATATCTTGCAGTAAATGGAATGCTGCTTTCAAAGTTTCACAGGAAATTGTGAAATGCACTTTTTAAATTTGTTTTTTGTCTCATTCTTAAAGATACAAAGCCAATGTGCAGAGTGGACAGGGCAAACCCTTAATCCGCCTCATTACTCCAAAAAACAATTCAGATTCAAATTGAAGCCAATTCATGGTCTCCACAAGAGAGACATAGAAGATCCAAGCTGACAAGAAAAGGCATTGCATCTCATCTTGGGCTTGATCTGACGTTTGATCTTAGTCAACCTAGGTCACTGTCTGTGGAATTTGCACATTCTCCCCATGTTGGCATGGGTCTCACCCCCACAACCCAAAGGTGGATTGGTGGATTGGCTATGCTAAATTGCCCCTTAATTGGGAAAAAAAGAATTGGGTACTCTAGACTTATTTTAAAAAATCTTTGTGAAAGGGAATTGTGAGCTGCCTATGCTTTGACTTTGAATTTGTTAGCAGAGCCCTTGGTCAAATTTACTACCATTCAATAACTTCCTTGTACCCATTTATATCCCTATATCTGCACATATAAATACAGACATGCCGAGGTTTAAACTGAACATGACTTAAACAAATCATAAACTACATCAAGGCATCACATTACATTTGAGATTGAAAGTTCCTTTGTGCACTAGCTTTACTAAGTGGGTTTACATGTTCAGGTGAAGTTCCTCCCTTGGCTATTTTAACAGTCATTAACTTGGTAGTGTATAATACATTCAGTTAAATAGTAAAAAGAAAACTTTCATTCAAAATATCTATTTCTTAAAAATATTGCAAAGGTGAACTTCAGTCCCATAAAGTAGAGATTCTTGGGTCCAGTCATTGAGAACCCAGTTGCAGGCCTTGGAATTCAAATCCAAAACCTTCAAATGGCATTTAAACTTCTTCTGTTATATTTGATTTGGTTTCTTATCCCACTCCACTCTCAATAGCAGTGTTGAGATGCTATACTATTATGATGCAACCAGCCCACTGTGGGGCCATTCACAAGCCCATGACCAAAGGGGAACAGTTTGAGCATTTTAAATTGTTTCTGCCTATCGTTAGTCTCTCTTACCTGTAAAATATCAAAAATCTTAGCGTTTTTCAGAGATGTACATTCAACATCTGGCATGGCATCTAGTGTGGGACTGAGGGAGAGCTGCGCTGTCAGAGGTGCGATCTTTACAGTGAGGCACCGAACCCTGACCTTGTCTGCCTTCTCAGCTGGACATAAAAGTTTCCAGGACACAATGCTGCGGAATTCTCCTCTGTGTCCTGTACAATCTTTTTTTTAATACATTTTTTCCAATTAAGGGGAAATTAAGTGTGGCCAATCTACCTAGCCTGCACATCTTTTGGATTATGGGGGTGGAACCCACGCAAACACGGGGAGAATGTGCAAACTCCAGACGGACAGTGACCCAGAGCCGGGATCGAACCTGGAACATCGGCAACGTGAGGCAACAGGGCTAACCCACTGCGCCACCGTGCTGCCCCGTCCTGTACAATCTTTATCCTTCAACCAATACCACAAAAAAAAACATATTGTGGGTTGCGTGAGCCTACTGTGCACAAATCAGTAGCCACGTTAATGCCAGTGACAACATTTCAGATTGAGAAAGGTGTTACTCTGATGGTGTGTTACAGTTCACTCAAGGAGCCCAAGTTGTGCCCGGAGGAGGGTTTTGTTAGGATGGCAGGCTCCGGATCTACCAAGGATGACTGTGTAGGTGGGTAATCTGTTGGAATTTCTGCATTTGGAGAACATTAAGTTTATCTTCGGGGGACCGGAGGAGGGGTTCTAGACGAGGTGCAGGGTGATTGTCTCCTTCTTCAAGAGTTGGTAATCTTGGGCGGGATTCTCCCCTACCCGGCAGGATGGAGCGGCGTGAACCACTCCGATGTCAGGCCGTCCCAAAGGTGCGGATTTCTCCGCACCTTTAGGGGCCAATCCCTAACCTTGAGGGGCTAGGCCTGCGCCGGAGTGGTTGGCACCATGCCGGCCGGCGGGAACGGCCTGTGGCGTCACGCCAGCCGGGGCTGAAGGGACTTCGCCGGCCAGCGGACGTCCGCGCATGCACCGGAGCGGCAGCGGCTGCTGACGTCATCCCTGTGCATGCGCAGGGTAGGGGGTCACTTTCGCGTCCGCCATCATGAAGACTATGGTGAACGCGGAAGGAAAAGAGTGCCACCACGGCACAGGCCCGCCCGCCGATCGGTGGGCCCCGATCGCGGGCCAGGCCACCGTGGGGGCACTCCCCCCGGGGCCAGATCAACCCGCGCCACCCAGGACCCCAGAGCCTGGTCCAGCCAGTAAGGTGGGTGGTTTGATTCACGCCGGCGGGACCAGCATGACATCGGTGGGACTTCGGCCCATCGCGGGCCGTAGAATCGCCGGGGGGGGGGGGGGGGGGCCGCCGACAGGCGCGGCGCGGTTCCCACCCCCGCCGAATCTCTGGTGCCGGAGACTTTGGGAGACGGCGGAGGCGGGATTCACGCCGGCCCCCGCCGATTCTCCGACCCGGCAGGGGTCGGAGAATCCCGCCCGATGAGTGGAGGGATGTTTTGTAAATGTAAAAGGGGATATGTAGGGTGGTATGGTGGGCCATTTGTTTATAATGAGAATTATATAATGTTTAATGAGTGTTGTGTTTTGTTTACAAAATGGAAAATGTCCTGAACAAAAATGTTTGTTTGAAAAGGAGTCCAAGTTGCTGTGGCAACCTGTACATTTCCATGTACATTGTTGTCTGGAGCTATGGATAATGATGGTAGATGCTCCACCATTCTTTCCAGGAATTTCTCCCAATCTTACGCCTCCCATTGGTGTGTGTTAGAAGGATTTGCAGATTAATACTCAATCTGTTACAAACACCTTGGCCACCAAGTCCTGGGGCGTGACTCGAATTTAAAGCTTCTCGGAGCCAGCCATACTCTATACCACAAGACCTTCCCGGAAACGTGCTCTACAAACACATAGCACGGGCACTTTGGCATAATGTGATCTTAGGTGCACAGAACGTTAAAGTGGCAGTGCAGCTGAAGTGCTGTATCCTATTTTGCTTTGTAATGGTGACATATCTCTTCCAGGGAGATGTCATGGGAATTTGCTTTGACCTTGAGTTTGAACTGTGTTCAGGCAGGCACTGGAGCATTTTGTAATCTTAGTCTCGCGACCCTTTAATGCGTTCCCTGTGCCCTGAATACAATGAAGCTAGTTACTGCAACTCTGTGCCTCTGCTCGCTCCCGAAGTAGAGGGGCCGAATGTGAGTCACAGATCTCTGTTTTTACTTGCTCTTTATCGCATGCCAACGCTACCGGTTTTAAAACAATCTTGTAATAAAAGTACTACCCTAAAGTTAGCAACGGGAGACTTTTAAAAATCAGTTACATGTTTTGATTAGTTTGGAAGGAATGTTATGATCCTGTTCGATTGGCAGAGAGCCTCATCGACCAGCAGTGCATATTTCCAAACTCAACTGCATTTCCACACAGCAAACACAATGTTCAGGAAGTGTTTGCCAAAGAACAAAGGCTCCCTATCAGCACACTGACTGGTTAAATTGCCTCTTAGATGTTCACATCACATCAAGTACAGGGAAATCAGTGAACACTCTGAGATTAAAGATAAATCAATTGAGGACGAAGAGACTTTGGGAGCTCAGACAGTGACAGGGGCTAATAGTCATGATGTGGAGATGCTGGCGTTGGACTGGGGTGAGCACAGTAAGAAGTCTTACAACACCAGGTTAAAGTCCAACAGGTTTGTTTCAAACACAAGCTTTCGGAGCACTGCTCCTTCCTCAGGTGAATGGAGAGCCCCTCCATTCACCTGAGGAAGGAGCTGCGCTCCGAAAGCTCGTGTTTGAAACAAACCTGTTGGACTTTAACCTGGTGTTGTAAGACTTCTTACGGGGCTAATAGTAGACCACGCCGGCACGAGTCTCTTCACTTTTCACTTAACATCAGCCTTGGATAGGACATTTATCCGACTCTTGCTGCTATAACTTAAATTGATGATATCTGTTAACTGATGGGTTTCTTGTTTCAGCGGTGCTCTGCGAGAATAATGCAGCAATGGTAAAGCCTGAAGTAACACACACGCATGAGATGACTTTTGAAAAGTTACTGTCGGCGGGGGGCGGGGGAGGGAATGAACTGGCTGTGTACTGATCTTATCACAGAATGTTGGCAAAGTCTGAGATGGCACATCTTCTGGACATTGTCCTTTGCAACGAGCAGCGTGAATGCATTAGTTTTATGCTCAGCCAATTGTGACCAAATACTTTTTAAAGCCTCACTTCGTCGGAAGGAAAGTGCATCTTTTTTTTTGGTACATCTTATTCATTTCTACATGTTCGTTCTTAGAGAGGCGAGCAATAAATTACTTATGCTGTGTTGCAAATGTTATCACGGTACAATTAACAGCAAGGTTTCCTTGGATATAACTATTTCTTCATCACTGGATGAGTCAGAAATGTTGCACCATGCACATTTTCTTAACCTAAAAGAAAATATAGGTGAAATTGCCTTCAAGTTGAGAGATATATTGTTCCATTTTTGTAATCAGTTGTGGCGCTAACAATTGTACTCAAAGACTCGAGTGAAGTACAAGAGAGGCTTTATTACAGTGAGATGTCATTCCTCCGGCGGCAGCTGTAGAATGCATCTCAGTGAAGCTTACGATTATTTATACAGCTCCCTGTGGATGGAGCTAGCTGGCAGAGGTTTACCGGAGAAACCGGTAATACAGGTACGTCCATACATCCCCCTACTGCAAGCACACATACATACAGTGGTTGGATCACCACACCAGTTTCAGTATCAAGTAACCTGATACTCGGTAGCAGGGTTTATAGGGCACAGGTCAGTCTTCAGTGTCCAACTATTCAACATGTGACAGACTGAGTTTTCCACACTTAGCAGCCTACAGTACTCAGTCGTGGGGGGAATGAATCGTCAAGTCACATGCAATGGAGGGAAGGTGAACTCCGTTCTGTTATTATCCTTATAGATATTGTTATGGCTCAATTCAGAGGTCAAAGGATAATATGCTAACCCAAGACCAATACCTTAATAACAACATAAGAACTAGGAGCAGGAGTAGGCCATCTGGCCCTTCGAGCCTGCTCCACCATTCAGTGAGATCATGCCTGATCTTTTGTGGAGTCAGCTCCACTTTCCCGCCCTAAGATGTATCATCCTTTACTGTTCTGTTCAGCTGTTGCGCAGTAAAGACTGATACCTCACACTGGGGATGTTCAGTTTATCTGAAAAGTTGAATTGTAATTCAGTTTGTGACCTTAGGGTGAAATGCAATCGTAGACTGAAATAGGCTTGAACATCCATGGAGTGTGAACATCAGGCAACTTTGGTGGGAAGGAGGCTTTGTCCCAGCACAAGGTTAAGACAATGATCAGAGCCATCTCCTTTGCAGTTAGTGTCATTTGTATAGTGTGCGTTCCCTGGTCTCCAATGTGTGGGTTCACTGATCTCCACTGGGGAGCCTGCCTTAGCCAGCGGGACACGCAGAGCGAGCCAAACACCCATTGTGACGTAGTGCAGCCATTTTGAGAAACACATTCTGATCACCAAAGGCTTTTTGACCCTTTAAATGTTATGTGATCCCTCTGCTACCATGTCAACATCGAATGCCAGGAGTGAGCAGATACCCATTGTGGTCAGTGTGGCTTTGGGCACCTTCAAAGTTGAAAACAGAAGTTGCCAATATTATATTTCCAATAAAAAGGCAGTTTGAAAACTTTAGATATACTGACACATAGATAAATGGTCCATTCATGTATTATGTTTATAGAAACTGCTGGACCAATAGCCAGTTCTGAATTAATCAAAGGTTAAGTGAGTAGGGAGCAAGATTCTTTTCATTTCATTTCCTACATTTCCTCAAAGAGCATGAAGGGAGCCGAGAATTTCCAGAGAGTACAGCTGACTGGGAGCAGAGTTCCAGTCGGTTCACAGGGCAGCTACATTCTGTAAAGTAAGAGTTGTTTGTTTGTTTTTTTGTTTTTGTTTTTTGGGTGCAGCAAGCTATCTTTAAGGGTCTAACAGGTGTTTAATCTTTTTTTCCTTTTAAATCTCTTTGGGGATTCAGATCGGAGGAAATGGAGTTTAGGGCAGTTGCATCCTCCTCCTGCAGGATGAAGGTGTTTAGGGATACCACTGGTCTCCCCACTGACTACACCTGCGGGAAGTGCATCCAACTCCAGCACCTCAGAGACCGTGTTAAGGAAGTGGAGCTGGAGGTGGATGAACTTTGGATCATCTGGGAGGCAGAGGGGGGATAGAGAGAAGTTGAAGGCACGTAGCCACACCCAAGGTGCAGGACAAGAGTAGCTGGGTTACAGTCAGGGGAAGTAAAAGGAACGAGCAGACAGTGCAGGGATCCCTTGTGTCCGTTTCCCTTCAAAACAAGTATACGTTTTGGATGCTGTTGGGAGGGGTGACCTACCGGGGGAAGACCCTAGCGGTCAGGTCTCTGGCACTGAGCCTGGCTCTGTGGCTCAGAAGGGAAGGGGGAGAATAAAAAAGCAATACTGGTAGGATTGCTTTTGGTTAGGGGAACAGATAGGAGATTCTGTGGTCGCGAACAAAATTCCCAGAAGGTATGTTGCTTCTCGGTTGCCAGGGTCAGGGATGACTCAGATCTAGTCTACTGGATTCCTAAGGGGGAGGGGGAGCTTACAGAAGTCGTGGTGCACATAGGCACCAACGACATAGCTAAGAAAAGGGATGAGGATCTAAAAAGTGATTTTAGGGAGTTAGGTTGGAAGCTAAAGAGCAGGACCGACAGAGTAATAATCTCAGAATTGCTACCGGTGCCACGTGCAAATGAAACAAGGAACAGAGTGTGAGTGCAGTTGAACATGTGGCTACAGGGCTGGTGCAGGAGAGAAGGCTTCAGATATGTGGATCATTGGGATATCTTCTGGGGAAGGTGGGACCTGTACATGAAGGATAGATTGCACCTAAACTGGTGGCACCAATATCCTGGTGGGAGGTTTGCGAGAGCTCTTCGGGAGGGTTTAAACAGGTTTGGCAGGGGGATGGGAACCAGAGCTATGGATCAGAGGATAGGGTAGCTGTTGAACAGGCAGAAATGGTATGCAGCAATTCTGAGAGGAAGGTTAGAGAGTTGATAAGGCAAAGTTGCACTCAGTGGAATGAGTTAAAGCGTGTCTGTTTCAATGCAAAGAGTGTCAGGAATAAAGGAGATGAACTTAGAGCATGGATCAGTACTTGGAACTATGATTTTGTGCCCATTACAGAGACATGGATTTCACAGGGGCAGGAATGGTTATTAGATGTTCTGGGTTTAGATGTTTTTAGAAGAATAGGGAGGGAGGTAAAAGAGGAGGGGGAGTAGCACTGTTAATTAGGAAGTGCATCACAGCTGCAGAAAAAGAGGTAGTCGAGGAGGGTTTGTCTACTGAGTCAGTATGGGTGGAAGTCAGAAACAAGAAAGGAGCAGTCACTTTATTGGGAGTTATCTATAGACCCCCCAATAGCAGCAGAGAGATAGAGGAACAGATTGGATGTCAGATCTTGGAAAGGTGCAAAAGTAAAAGCGTTGTTGTCATGGGTGACTTCAACTTCCCTAATATTGACTGGAATCTCCTTAGTGCAAATGGTTTGGATGGAGCATATTTTGTCAGGTGTGTACACAAAGGACTCCTGACTCAATATGTAGATAGGCCGACTAGGGGGAGGCCATATTGGATTTGGTGCTTTGCAACGAACCAGGCCAGATGTCAGATGTCTCGGTGGGGGAGCATTTCGGTGACAGTGACCACAACTCCTTGACCTTTACCATAGTCATGGAGAGGCATAGGAACAGACAGTATGGGCAGGTATTTAATTGAGGGAGGGGAAATTATACTGCTATTAGACAGGAGCTGAAGAGCATAATGTAGGAACAGTTGTTCTTGGGAAATGCACAACAGAAATGTGGGAATTGTTTAAGGAGCACTTGCAGCGAGTGCTGGATAGTTTTGTCCCACTGAGACAAGGAAGGAATGGTAAGGTGAAGGAGCCTTGGATGACAAAGGAAGTGGAGCTTCTAGTCACGAGGAAGAAGGAAGCTTACGTAAGACTGAGGAAGCAATGATCTGGCATGGTTCTAGAGGGTTAGAAGGTAGCTGGGAAGGAACTGAAAAGTGGGCTTAGGAAAACTAGAAGGAGGCATGTAAAAGCCCTGGCGGGAAGGATTAGGGAAAACCCCAAGACATTATACACTTATGTGAGAAATAAGAGGTTGATCAGAATGAGAGTAGGGCCGAACAGGGATAGTGGAGGGAACTTGTGCCTAGAGTCTGAGGAGATGGGGGGGGGCAAAAATGAATATTTTGCTTTGGTATTCACTCGAGAGAGGGACCTTGTTGCTCATGAGAATAGCGTGAACCAGGTTAATAGACTCAGACAGATTGATATTAAAAAGGAGGATGTGCTGGAAATTTTGAAAAACATCAAGATAGATAAGTCCCCTGGGCCTGACGGGATATACCCAAGGTTACTATGGGAAGCGATGGAGGAGATTGCTGAGCCGTTGGCGATGATCTTTGCATCCTCACCCTCCACTGGAGTAGTACCGAATGATTCGAGGGAGGCAAATGTTGTTCCTCTGTTCAAGAAAGGGAATAGAGAAATCCCTGGGAATTACAGAAAAGTCAGTCTTACGTCTGTGGTGAGCAAAATATTGGAAAGGATTCTGAGGGATAGGATTTATGATTATTTAGAAAAAAATAGTTTGATTAAAGATAGCATGGCTTTGTGAAGGGCAGGTCATGCCTCACAAGCCTCATTGAATTCTTTGAGGATGTGACAAGACACATTAATGAAGGTCGGGCAGTGGATGTGGTGTCAATGGATTTTAGTAAGACATTTTATTAGGTTTCCCATGGTGGGCTCATTCAGAAGGTTAGGGGGCATGGGATACATAGAAATTTGGCTGTCTGGATACAGAATTGGTTGGCCGAAAGAAGACAGCGAGTGGTACTGGATGGAAAGTATTCCACCTGGAGGTCGGTGACTAGTGATGTCCCGCAGGGATCTATTCTGGTACCTCTGCTCTTTGTGGTTTTTATAAATGACTTGGATGAGGAAGTGGAAGGGTGGGTTAGTAAGTTTGCTGATGAGACGAAGGTTGGGGGAGGTGTAGATAGTGTTGAGGGTTGTTGCAGGTCACTACAGGACATTGACAGGATGGAGAGATGGGCTGAGAAGTGGCAGATGGAGTTCAACCTGGATAAATATGAAGTGATTCATTTTGGAATGTCCAATTTTAATGCTGAATACAGGGTTAAAGGCAGGATTCTTGGAAGTGTGAAGGAACAGAGGGATTTTGGGGTCCACGTACATAGATCCCTCAAAGTTGCCATCCAGGTTGACCACCATCAGAGAGACTCCCACCAGAGATGCCCCAATTATAGAAATCCCCAGGAGACCCCCCAATTACAGAAATCCCCATCAGAGATCCCTATGGGAGAGACCCTTACCAGAGCCCCCTATGACAGACCCCACCAGAGACCCCCCAATTGGAGACCCCACCAGAGAGATCCCCAACAGAGTTCACCCAAAATAGGGATTCCCACTAGAGACCATCCAATTACAGAGGCACCCACAAGAGAACCTTTAATTAGAGAAACCTCCACCTGAGACCACCTAGGAGAGAGACAACCACCAGAGACCCCTATTAGAGACTCCCCATAAGAGGGACCACCACTTGAGACCCTCAAATTACAGAGACCCCCCTCAAATGAGACCCCCTAGAGATACCCCCATTACAGAGACCCCTACCAGAAATCCCCCATTACAGGGACCCCTGCCTGGAAGCCCCCCATAAGAGTGACTTCTGCCTGGAAGACCGCCCCCCCCCTCCCCAGAGTGCTCTCACTTCCTCTTTTTCTCTGTAGACAGCACTTAACTAGTTTGATGTAGTACTAGAGCTATTAATCATAGCTACATATTTATAAACTTTACCTTAGTGTCACAGCTGACTACTTGAAATCTACTCAAGTGTGAAGGGAGATTAATTAAACAATCCAGGCAGCTAGGTGTGTGTAGAAGCTGCCATTCACAGACTAGTAAAATCAATTTCACATAGATATGAATGAAGGCTTGCAGATTAAGGATCTGAGATGGTTTAAAACCAGCTGGCAGATTTTCTCTTTCCAGGAATTGGCAGGAGTTGCTTCATCCACCTGAACCAGCAGGTATATTTCTCAGCTGAGTTTTAAAGCAGTGACTCTTTTCATTGCCTCTGTCTTGACTGCTCTCTAGCTTCTAGACAAGGGTTCTCTTAAGGGGGGCTTCTAGACAGGGGTCTCTCTTAAGGGGGGCTTCCAAGCAGAGGTCTCTCTTAAGGGAGGCTTCCAGGCAGAGGTCTCTCTTAAGGGAGGTTTCCAGGCAGAGGTCTCTCTTAAGGGAGGTTTCCAGGCAGAGGTCTCTCTTAAGGGAGGTTTCCAGGCAGAGGTCTCTCTTAAGGGAGGTTTCCAGGCAAAGGTCTCTCTTAAGGGAGGTTTCCAGGCAGAGGTCTCTCTTAAGGGAGGTTTCCAGGCAGAGGTCTCTCTTAAGGGAGGTTTCCAGGCAGAGGTCTCTCTTAAGGGAGGTTTCCAGGCAGGGGTCTCTATTATGGAGGGCCTCCAGGTATTTTACTGTTCTTTCTTTTATTACTGTCCTTGTTTGCCTTTCCGTTGTCACCCTGCTTAGGTTCCCAGCCCACTACCATCCTAGTTTAAACCCTCCCACACTAGAAAATACTTGCCCTAGAACATCAGTCCCAGTCCTGCCCAGGTGTAACCTGTCCAGTTTGTCCTGGTCCTACCTCCCCGAGAACCGGTCCCAATGTCCCAGGAATCTGAAACTCTCCCCCTTGCACTATCTTTCCAGCCATGTATTAATCTGATATATCCTGCTATTTCTACTCTGACTAGCACGTGGGATGCTCTGAGATTGTTTAAGGTGCTGTATAAAAGCAATTCATTCTTCCTTGTTCTTCAAATATACCTTGAAATGACTGCCGACTGGGAAATGGGTGTTGTTGGCAAGGCTGAGCATTTATTGCCCATTCTTCTGTTTTATAAATTTAGAGTACCCAATTCATTTTTTTTTCCCCAATTAAGGGGCAATTTAGCGTGGCCAATTCACCTACCCTGCACATCTTTGGGTTGTGGGGGCGAAGCCCATGCAAACACGGGGAGAATGTGCAAACTCCACACGGACAGTGACCCAGAGCCGGGTCGAACCTCAGCGCCGTGAGGTAGCAGTGCTAACCACTGATCCACCCATGCCGCTCTTGGCATCACTATTGACTTGTGAGAGGTGCCAATGCAAAAGCAATTAAACAAGTGTCTTAGATTAGGGAAAATAAGTCAATCCAACTGATAACCTAAGTATTTTCAGGGTCTCATGTGGCTCAGAAGGTCGAACTCTAGGTTCTGAAACAGAGGTCTTGGATCCAATTCCTACTCCAGATTCATGAAAGGCACAGCACAGTCCGGCCGCGGTTCACACATAATTGGCGGAGCAAGCCAGCCATTTAAATCACCAACTGCCTCTAGTGAAGTGGGATTTTGGTAGACCAGCAGTGTGAAACGCAGTGTCCTGATTAGATCAGATAAGAGGAAGTCTGAACTTGCTGAATTTGTTTGACTAGTCAGGATACCCCCTTTGGAGAGGTAGGGTACCCCTTTGAATAGGATCTTGGACACCTTTAGCAGAGGTAAGACACTCTTTCAGACTATTAAAATTAAACAAGATTATGCACATTTTATGCACAAACTCATCAAAACTGTCTAACTGTCAAAGAACTGCCAAACTGTCAAGCAACTATCCAGCTGTTAAGAAACTGTCCAGCTATCAAGAAACTGTCAAATAACTGTCCAGTTGTCAAGGAACTGTCAAGGAAGTATCAAAAGCTATCATGAGAGTGTTTCCAGGATATGAAGTGAGTATACATGGAGTGGGTATGCACAAATGCTGGTTCCGTATCAGAGTCATGAGTTGGCATAGGGGGTATGAGGGGTTATGGTGATATGAGAGTCTATGGGGTGAATAGGGGCTGGTTTAGCTCACTGGGCTAAATCGCTGGCTTTTAAAGCAGACCAAGCAGGCCAGCAGCACAGTTCGATTCCCGTACCAGCCTCCCTCCCTGGACATGCGCTGGAATGTGGCGACTAGGGGATTTTCACAGTAACTTTATTGAAGCCTACTCGTGACAATAAAGTGATTTTCATTTTCATTTTCAATAATGGCATGGATTGGCATAGGGAGATATGAGGGGCTATAGGGATGGGCATGGTGCATGGATTGGCAGAGGGGTAGCGGGGCAGTGGGGGTAGGTGGAGGGAAATGGGTCAGCATAGGTTGGCATGGATGGGGCAGAGGGAGTGTGTGCAAGCTGAGGGGTGAGGGCTTGAGGGCTGTTTTTCATTTGCATCGTTTATCTAAGCAACGTGTCCTAGCACAGAGGTTGACCTTCCACCCAGTCAGAAATTAATATGGAGGCAGCTGGCTTTACATTTTAACTGATTACCACAGTCTTACATACTAACTCAATTTGATGTTGCCATTAGCTGCGCAAGAGCTGTCTGTCGGGAAGTGGTGGTACTGGTGATTTAAGGAAAAAGTGTCCATGCTGGGAAATTAGCACTTTACATCTTTTAAACCTCATCTCAATAGCAAGTCCTCCAAAGTCAGGTCGAGCATAGGTAAATGTTTCACTCTGCTATTCTGTACAATCCTCAAATATCCCATAAGAAATATAACTCAACCTGGAATAAATGATCGACCGAGTAAATGTTATTTGTTTTTGATAGCAGTAATAATGTTTTAAAAAACTAATTGGTTCTTGAGAGTGCTACAGAAATTCCTTTGCTGTGATTGGAAACATTGGAATGGTATGGTCAGACTGGGGGTTGAGCTGGAAATACAATAATAAACAGCACATTATCATCGTCTATATTTTAAAAGTTCAAAATTCCAATGTTTGAAATAAAAAGCAAAACTATAATTGATGAAAATGGAAATAAAATAGAGAATCCTTGAAATACACTTTAAGAGTACATGGTTGCGACCCCCTACATCCTCTAACATGTGTATCCTGGGGTCCGTAGGTATGCTATTGTCTCCTTGTGGACAAAGTTGTTAACCTGTAGATGTTGGAGTTTGTTTCCGTTAGGTAGCTGCAGTCTTTCCATTAGTTCCTCTAAGAACGCTCGCCTGTCCTCTGTGTAAAAAGTGTGGGCACATCTGCAGTGTTGTGTTGGGGAGAGTTCCAAGGTTTTGACACAGCGACAGTGAAGGAACGGTGATGTATTTTCAAGTCAGTGTGGTGTGGGTCTTGGAGGGAAACTTGTAAATGGTGATGTTCCCATGTATCTGCTATCCTTGTCATTCGAGATGTAAGAGTTCACGGGATAGGAAGGTGGTGATGAAAGAGCCTTTGTCCGGTTGCTGTAGTGCATCTTATAGATGGTAAACACTGCTTCCACTATACATTGGTGGTGGAGGGATTAAATGCTGAAAATGGTGGATGAGGTGCCGATCTAACGTGCTACTTAACCATAAAAAAGGAAAATCATAAAATTAGGAAATGTTATTGTTGATGTCCACTCTGCACTTTAATTCCTGCAGTTTTCACCAATTGTTACGGCAGTCATTTCCCACTGCTAATGGATCTAATAGCATTTCCTGTTTTTGTCTCTCAATAGGTTAATTATTTTGCATAGCTTTGTGCATCATTCTGGTTCCTTTGGAAAATGCAAGGAATTTCCACTTGCTGAAATTGAAATTAATCAAGATAAAGACAGACGTAGGGGGTGTACTTTCAATATAAGATACACACAGTTGTCAGCACCAATTTGTGCCGGCTGGAAGTTAAGTATCTTCCACATCTGAGAACGCCTTCCGCACAGAACATGTAACCACGTGCAGATGTTGCTAAATACTGGCTCTGTGCCTGCAAAGTATTAAAGCTATTATACCTCAGCTAATCTGCCCTATGCCACAGACAAGGTTCAACTGGCAAAACAGTAAAGAAAGAGGCCTTTGAAATTTAGCTACAAGAACACTTAAGAAGTGCTATTGAGGCTTATTCCTATGTGAACATAACTCTGCCATTATAGCATATTTTAACATGTTTTGAGAACATCATGTAGTCATTGTAATGTTCCTGGGCTAGTAGTTCAGAGTAGAGCAAGATCCCAATATCAGAAAACAAAAGTGGCAGTATAGTTTTTTCTACAGTTTGCTTTGCATCTGTACTAATATATGACTGTTGAAAGTTGGCTTGTTCTTGAGTGAATTTCCCATGGCTCTGTGGATGCTTAGTTTTGACAGGTATTCTGCTGCAGCTAACATGTAAGTGGATGGTGTATTAAGGCTACAAGATATTATTGTGATTTACTCCTGAAGTGAACATTAGGTTCACCTATGGATCAGGCTGCAGATCAGAACCCTACGTTATTTCAGTGAAGTAGTTAAGAAATTTCTCCGCTAATAATGGTGGAAAATTAGTTCCACGATTATACACACGATTGTCTGAGGAGCAGAGAATCAGCGCCATTTGCGCCAACGTGTTTGGCACGGCGCCGGTCGCGGACCACTGGCCACGGCCGGGCCGCTGATTCTCCGACCTTGATGGGCCTCTCCAGCCCAGCCCTATTTTGTTACGCGGCCGGCCCCTGAACCCCCACGCCATGTTGCATCGGGGCCGGCGCGTTGAGGAAGACCCCTGCGCATTCGCAAGTTGGCGCGGTGCCACTGCGCATGCGTGGGTTGGCGCAGTGCCCAGTTGGCACCTGGAAGGGAGGCTAGCCCCCTGTGGGGGCCAGAATCGGAAGTGCCTACGCCCGTTTCGCGCCGTCGTGAAACGCATTCACAACGGCGCAGACACACTGCCTCCATTTCAGAGAATCCCGCCCCTTTATTCAAGAGTGGAGAATGTGGAAGCTGCTACCACAGGAAATGGCTGAGACAAATAGTACAATTTTTAATATTCATTTACGGGATGTGGGCATTACTGGTTAGGCCATCATTTACAGCCCATCCCTAATTGCCCTTCAGAAGGTGGTGGTGAGGTGCCTTCTTGAACCGCTGCAGTCCTTCAGGTGTATGTACACCCACTGTGCTGTTAGGGAGGGAGTTCCAGGATTTTGTCCCAGCAATAGTGAAGGAACGGCGACATTCACAGTAACTTCATTGCAGTGTTAATGTAAGCCTACTTACGACAATAATAAAGATTATTATTATATTTCCAAGTCAGGTGGTGAGTGACTTGGAGGGGAACTCCAGGTTCTGGGCAGCAGGGTAGCATGGTGGTTAGCATAAATGCTTCACAGCTCCAGGGTCCCAGGTTCGATTCCCGGCTGGGTCACTGTCTGTGTGGAGTCTGCACGTCCTCCCCCTGTGTGCGTGGGTTTCCTCCGGGTGCTCCGGTTTCCTCCCACAGTCCAAAGATGTGCGGGTTAGGTGGATTGGCCATGCTAAATTGCCCGTAGTGTCCTAATAAAAGTAAGGTTAAGGGGGGGGGGGGGTTGTTGGGTTACGGGTATAGGGTGGATACGTGGGTTTGAGTAGGGTGATCATGGCTCGGCACAACATTGAGGGCCGAAGGGCCTGTTCTGTGCTGTACTGTTCTATGTTCTATGTCCAGGTGGTGGGGTTCCCAGGTATCTGCTGCTCTTGTTTTTGTATTGGTCGTGGGTTTGGAACTGCTGACTAAGGAACCGTGGCGACTTACTTCAGTGCATCTTATAGATGGTACAAAAGGCTGCCACTGTTTGTCAAGTGTGGAGGGTTTGAATGTTTGTGGAAGGAGGAGCAATCAAGCGGGCTGCATTGTCCTGGATGGTGTTGAGCTTCTGGAGCTGCACTCACCCAGGCAAGTGGAGAGTATTCCATTACACTCCTGACGTGTACCTTGTAGATAGTTGACAGGCTTTAGGGAGTCAGGAGGCGAGTTATTCATCGTAGGTTTCCTCGTCTTTAACCTGCCTTGGAATAGAGTTTTCCGAGATGGGAGGAGAGGGAGTTGGGGCACTAAAAGATTTGTTTCTGGGGGGCCATTTTGCGGGACTAGAGGTGTTGGGGGCAAATATTGCTTGGGGCAGGGGGAAATGTTTAGTTATATGCAGGTCCTCGATTTTGCTAAGAAGGAGATACAGAGCTTTCTGGCGCTGCCGGCCCTCACGCTGTTGGAGGAGGTGCTGACAACAGGAAGGGTGGAGATGGGGGTGGTGGCGGTGATTTATGGGTCGATTTTGGGGAGAAGACATCGCTGGAGAGGACTAAGATAAAGTGGGAGAAAGAGTTGGGGGAGGGCATGGAGGAGGGGTTGTGGTGTGAGGTGCTCCGGAGGGTGAATGCCTCAACTTTGTGCACGGAGTTGGGGCTGATCCAGATGAAGGTGGAGTATAGGACACACCTCACAAAGACGCGGATGATCCGATTCTTTGAGGGTGTAGAGGATGTTTGTGCACAGTGTGGGGGGGGGGGGGGGGGCGCAAAACACGCACATATGTTTTAGTCACCCCCACGCCGGGTGGGAGAATCGCGGGAGTGCTGGGCAATTCCCGCCACGCCGCCCTGGCACCCGCACGCGATTCTCCCCCCCCACCCCAAAACGGCGTGCCGTGTTTTACGACAGGCCGCTCGGAGAATCGCCACTCGCCGTTTCTAACGGGCGAATGTCGATTCTCCGGCCCGGATTGGCCGAGCGGCCTGCCCAATCCGACCGGTTCACGCTGGCGCCAACCACACGTGGTCGCTGCCGGCGTGCGAACGCTGCATGTGCGGCCTGTGGGGGGGGGGGGGGGGGGGGGGGGGGGGGGGGAGGATCGAGCACCAGGGGGGTGCTCAGTGGGGGTCTGGCTCGCAATCGGAACTCACCGATCGGCGGGCTGACGTCTTTAACAGACGCACTTTTTCCTCCGCCCCCCCCGCACAATCGCTCCAACATGTCTTGCGGGGCACCCGCGGGGAGGACGGCAACAGCGCATGCGCAGGTGATGTCATTTAAGCGCCGCCGTCCACGTCATTTACATGGCGCCACTTTGATAGACATAGAATTTACAGTGCAGGAGGCCATTTGGCCCATCGAGTCTTCACCGGCTCTTCGAAAGAGCACCCTACCCAAGGTCAACACCTTCACCCTATCCCCATAACCCAGTAACCCCACCCAACACTAAGGGCAATTTTGGACATTCAGGGCAATTTATCATGGCCAATCCACCTAACCTGCACATCTTTGGACTGTGGGAGGAAACCGGAGCGCCCGGAGGAAACCCACGCACACACGGGGAGGAACGGTGAGCCAAGACGGAATCGAACCTGGGACCCTGGAGCTGTGAAGCAATTGCGCTATCCACAATGCTACCGTGCTGCCCTGGTGTGGCACCAAGGCCCGGCGCGTGAAATTGACGCGGCGCCGCTCCTAGCCCCCTGGGGGTGGGAGAATAGGGGGCGAGGAGTGGCCTCCGACGCTGGAGTGAAACACTCCGGTTCTCACTCCGGCGTCGGCACTTTGTCTCCCGTTGGGAGAATTTCGCCCCATACATTGGTGAGAATTCATTTCACACCGAGAATTGCAGGTGCGTTTTGCTTTAGTATGAGGAAGTGCTGATAAAAGGAAGAGATTTTTAAAAAACGCTGTCTGGTACTCGACCAGAAAACATATCGGGCAGCATAATTGAAAGGAAAATTATTTCTGCAATATATTTCCAAAAATAATTTGGCTTCGAATTGCCGATGCATTGAGTGTACGATTCTTGAAAGACGTATGTTTGCACACATTCTCAACAGCTAATTTCTGATTAACAAGCTGATGTTATGGGCACGATTCTCCGCAAAGGCGGAGAGTCGTGAAGGCTGCCATGAAAACGGCCGTGTTTCACGGCAGCCTCCGCGCCCCCTCCCGGGACCCGATTCTGCTCCCCGGTCGGGGCTAGCATCGCGGCCCCGTGAACTACGGCATCGCGGACTTAACGAATTTCGCTAAGCCCGCGCGCCAAAGTTAGCGACGGCTGATGCATATGATGACATCAGCCGCGCATGCGCGGATTGGACGTCTCCAACCCACGCATGCGCGGATGACGTCATCCACGCATATGCATCAGACCCGTGCATGCGCGGTCCGTAATGCCCCTCAGCCGCCCCGCGGACTGATCCAGCGGGGCGGCGGAGTAACAAAGAGTGCGCGGGGTAAGTACCCGCTGCCCGCGATCGGAACCCACCGATCGCGGGCCCATGCCACCCTTGGCACGGCCATGGTGCGGCCGTGCCAATCGGTGGCATGGTTGTGCAGAACGGCACTTTGGCGGCGTTTTCACAAACTTGTATAGCAGGTGTATTCAAATTCGTGAAAACGGCCGTAAAGGCCTTGGAAATCGGCCCATCGGCCAGGGGAGAATCGCTGCTCGCTGTAAAAAAATGGCAAGCAGCGATTTGTGTCGCGGGGCGGGCGTGGGGGGAGAATAGTGGGAGGGCGTCGGACCAGCGTTTCTGTAAATATTTGCGCCGCCCGCTATTCTCCGTCCCGTCGTGAGTGCGGGGAATCGTAAAGGCTGCCGTGAAACTGGTCGTGTTTCACGGCAGCCTCCGCGCCCCCTCCCGGGACCCGATTCACTCCTCCGGTCGGGGCTAGCATCGCGGCCCCGGGAAGAACGGCAGCGCGGGCTTAGCGAACGTTCGCTAAGCCCGGCCGCCAAAACTCACGGCGGCTGACGCGCACGACGACGTCAGCCGCGCATGCGCGGGTTGGACGGCTCCAACCCGCGCATGCGCGGATGACGTCATCACGCATATGCGTCAACCCGCGCATGCGCGGTCCATCATGCCCCTCAGCCACCCCGCGGACTTATCCAGCGGGGCAGCAGAGGGACAAAGAGTGCGCGGGAATCGGACCCGCTGCCCGTGATCGGTGCCCACCGATCGCGGGCCCATGCCACCCTTGGCACGTCCGTGCTGCGGCCGTGCCAATCGGTGGCATGGTTGGGCAGATCGGCACTTTGCGGCCGTTTCCATGAACGGTGAGAGCAGGTGTGTTTTTAGTTCGTAAAAACTGCCGTAAAGGCCTTGGAAATTGGCCCATCGGCCAGGGGAGAATCGTGTTGGGGGGCGGCCGCGGGTGGGGGGGGGGGGGGGGGGAGAATAGCGGGAGGGCGTCGGACCAGCGTGGCCGTAAAAATTTGCGCCGCCCGCTATTCTCCGACGCGTTGTGAGTCCAGAGAATCGCGCCCCATATTTTTTGTGAAATGTAGAGCAGGGTGTGGCGCTGATCTTGTGTTGGTGGTGCTAACTGGGTTGATTTTAGCACTTGTTTAAAAACCATGACAATGCAGACGGAATCAATCATGCACATTCCAGGCAAACATTGGCTCCTTAACGGACCTATAATCTTCTTCCGGCTAAACTAGGATTTGACCTTCAATAGATTATTTTATGGATGACTCAACCCCTCAGTACATTTCCATCCTCGAGATGTCTGACTAGAAACCGCTGCCAACGCATATATGAACTTTGCCCGCAAGTTTTGAAGTTGGGAAATGCAAATACCGAACATCACCGGGATTTTTTCTAAAGAAACGGGGCCTCAAGGACATTATGCAGGGCTGTGGGGGCGGGAGAAATTAATTTGCAATCTCTTTCAGAGTTGGCACAGCTGGATGGACCGAATTGCCTCCGCTCTGTACCGTTCTATTGATTTCCATTACGATGTTCTTGTTCTAACATGCAACATTATGCAAGTGGGTCTGTGATGTTAGCACAACCGCAGCATCAACCGGATGCTTCTGCAGATTACAGGACATTTGATTTGAGCAACCTTAACTTTCCGATGAATTAAACCAGTCTAGGAAAAAAAAAACTGATTAAACCAGGGGAGATCTGCACTCAGTGCTAATAACATCCCTTATTCCAATTATATTTCATTAATATTGAATGCTTCCCGCGATCTTTTTCTATTGGTGCAGACCGTGCTGCTTTCGATTCGATTTTCAGGAGTTTGCTTCAGGAACCGTCTTCATTCTGAACCTTGCCAAGCTTTTTTTTGGTAAAACGATGAACGTGACCCATCTTTGAAAGATCTCCATATCTGTTCAAAACATCTGCGCCTGGAAATGGGCGCGCCATTTGCATGATGTGCCTCGCACGTTTTGCGAAAACACAAACAGCCCTGATAAAAGATTGCTAGAAAACAATGTGAAGTAAACCCTGGAAGCAGACAGTGTGTTGGAAAAGAAAATGCACCGGTCCGAACAACCTGTGAGCCTTTCGAGGCTTCCAGCAGTGTTCCCGGTATTTTCTGGTACTGTTTCAGACTCTCGGAATCTGCAGGTTTTAATGTGCCAGCAAAATGTGGGCATGGCAGAGAACCGGTTAACGACATCACTGCAAGGCCTGATTTCCTTGCAACTCAGTTTGAAAACTATGATAAACTTCAGGCACTCAAGGCCTCGTTGTTCCCTGGGGCCGGGTAGCGCTGGATGGAAGATCCTCTCCTCCCTGGTAATTCTGCCCCGGCGCCAGCCCAACAGCAGCAATGTCCCGGGCGGTTTGATTGACATCTCCCAGGGCGGAGATTCGAACGCCATGTATCCAATACAGGCGAGCGACCAATCGGCTGAGTCGACTGGGCGGGGGTTTCCCCTCCCCGCCCCATCCAACGTTACAGAGCACGGTTGCCAGAGTAACGATTGTGACGCATTAAAGGGGGCGGGAGGGGAAGCGGCGCGATATGCGTGTGGGTATAAGAAGGGTACTCCGGACCGGCACCGTGTTCAGTCCGCCGCTTCCAGGTTATAAGAGGTTGGCTGCCTGGTGCCAGTTTGAAAGGGATTAATTCCGGACAAGACATCCCATTCCAATTCCATTCCGGCTGGCTCGACTGCTTCCTGTGGATTGATACTAACATGGCCGTGACTGAAACCGCAAGCGATTTTACCTATTCCAAAATGAGAGGCATCGTAGTGTTCCTAACTGGTACGTTACACGTTGGGGGTAGCACGGTAACATAGTGGTTAGCACAGTTGCTTCACTGCTCCAGGGTCCACATTCATTCCTGGTTTGGGTGACTGTGTGGAGTATGCATGTTCTCCCGGTGTCTGGGTTTCCACTGGGTGTTCCAGTTACCTTCCACAGTCCAAAGCTGGTGGATTGCCTGTTCTAATTGCCATTAGTGTCCAAAAAAAGGTTATGTGGGGCTACTGGGTTATGGGGATAATGGGGATAATGCTCTTCCCAAGTGTTGGTGCAGACTTGATGGGCTGAATGGCCTCCTTCTGCACTGTAAATTCTATGAAATAAGTGCACGGCAGTGTTTAAATAAAGGTACTAGTGACAGGGAGTCCACGCAACACTTGCCGCTTGATCATGCTGGGTTGAGCATAGAATCAGAAACTGACAGAACTGACCACTTCAGGTTTGAATGAGATTTCTTATTGAACAAGAGAGTGACAATGAATGAGGGTGGAAGTGTCCTGAGACATTAGTTGGTCAGGTCCTGCCTCAAAATTGATGATTACTTTTAAGCAAATGCATTATAATTTGTGGATTAAATTTTAATCACACTGGTTAAGTCTAAAACTGCATGTGACTTGACTGGAATGTGTTGTAGATCCTCCAGGACTCTGAATGAAATGAATTGGCATATTTATTTGCGTAAGTGTGTAATGAACATTCCTTTCTCTATACCCTAGGCTTTATAGCCTAAATGACAACCTCAGCAGGGTGGTGTTGAAGTTTAATATTTTAAAAACATTGGAAGAATATAAGCTTGTTTCATGTTGAGTTTAATGAACATTTTGAATCTTTTCCAGCTTTTATAAAGCAACGTAAAATTGGCTTGAATGACTTCATACAAAAGTTGGTCTCCAATCCACAGATTTGTCAGCAGTAAGTGGTTTTATTAGTTATAATTTCAGATCATTGTTAAGCATGAAATCCTTACGTTGCTCACTGTTCATAGTTAAGACTAGGTTTAAGTAGTTGATGTGGCCTGTCTTGTGAATGAGGGCCTCACATGCCCTCTTCAGGCAGGCATGAGTAACCAACCTCATGGCATTTTTTTCAAAGAAGAGTAGGGGAGTTTTTTCCCTGATTTCCTGGCCAACATTTGTCCTGGTGTCAACATCACAACAGATTATTTGGTCATTATCGCCCCGTTATTTGTGGGAGCTTTGTGTGTGCAAATTGGCTCCTTTGCAACAATGCCTGCACTTCAAATGATTCTGTTGGCTGCAAAGCACTTTGGGATCGAGATTGTGAAAACTGCTATGAATGTAAGTTTTTAACATGTTAATCTTGGAGCATGCAATAAAACGGAGTGAACTGTTAAATCAAATTAATAAGTTTGGTGTTTTGGCCATGCTTAATGCAGTTTCTTTTGAACATATTGAATCGGAGAAACTAGAGGTTGAGAAATAGCACCACCCCTAGGTGGTTACTTTGAATTGACCCAAAAACCAAACTTGAAACAGAATTTGTCAGTATTGTTTGTTTGCATGAAGGCCTCTTGTTTTGCATTTGATATAAAATATTTTGGTTAGTTATGCTTGGTTATTAATGGGTCCTATTATGTTTTGGATTAAATCAAATAATTACTCCATATATTTTCAGCCCAGATGTCTGTGTTTTCTTACAAATGGACCAAAACCAGCCAGATGAAACAGAAGCTTATTGTAACTACAGAGTGAGTAACTGCCTTACCTTTTTTTTGAAGTACCGTCATGTCATCTGAATTGCAAATTTAACAATTAGCACTTTATTTTGCTGCAGACAAGTCTTGGTTCTGAAGAATTTGACCTTTCTACATCTTGCAGGTAAGAGAGAACAATTTTGATATGTGTTGAAAAATTATGTTCGTTAACTTGAATTGGCTCAGCTAGTACACATTTTCATAAAGATCAAAAGGTAATAGCTTCAAATCCAACTCCTGAATTTGAGCTCAGAATCTAGATTGACCATACCCCAAAGGAGTGTGGCATTGTCAGAGGTGTGTATCTTTGATGGGGAGGTAAAATTCCTGTTTAAGGGTTCAGGACATTGATGATGTGATGGGATAATTTAAGGGCGGAACTGGAGCTTGTGGTGTCGTTAATATATTCCTCCATCAAATACCATACCTGGCTGTTGGTGACTGTCGTTTGGGGGGATTTTGCCAGCATGAAGTCCTTTTATATGAAGGATAAGATTGTATCTAATATTGATTCTTCCTGCTTCTAAAATTATTTTTTTTTCATCAATATAGTTTGAAGCCTTCAGACTTTGACTATCTTCGAATAATTGGAAAAGGCAGCTTTGGAAAGGTTAGTGTGTTATAGGCCAGGGTGCAGAGAACCCCAAAGTGACCATGGAGTTCACCTGACCCACAACTTTTAACAGATTGTGGTATGGGGAACACACGGCCCACTCTACAGGTGTGGTACAACAGAAATGGAAAAGTATATTTTAAAGCAAAACAATGTTTATTCTATGAACTCAAGTTAACCTTGTTAAAACAAACCGTGAACATCTCCGCAACCATTAATTCAAATACAACACTAAGTAATGAGTACGCTGTCCTTTTAACATCCAGAAGACTTACAAAAAACATAACCTTTAACAGAAGCACATGGGTAAAGTCCCTACTCGGAACATTAATAATTCTGAATTTACCAAATGATCAAGAGACAGTCTTTTTATGGCAGAGAGAACAGCTGTTTTGTCTGGCTTCAGCTCCAACACTGAAAACAAAACCAAAAAAGCACAGACACACCCAAGCTTTTCTCAAAGTGAAACTAAAAAGCAGAGCCAGAGCTCCGTTCCACCCACACACTCTGACATCACTGCAGTAACATGAGCAGCCAAACATTTCTTAAAGCAACATTCTCATGACCAGAGCAAAATTCAGTTTGCCAGATTTACCAATGTCAACAGATACAGTTGATAAACCACCATTAATGTTAATTTGCTGAGTTTCAGTCATTTGAATTTGCACTTAACAGTAGGCAGATTAAAGCATTGTCATAGAAAGACATTGTTTGTGTAAATATAATCAAGTGCAATTTAAGAATGTACACATCATTGATTCTAGGTACTTCTTGCCAAGCACAAAGAAACTGAGAAATATTTTGCGGTAAAGGTTTTGCAGAAGAAGATGATTCTGAAGAAGAAAGAGGTGAGCTTTGCAATTTCATCATTTCGAATGAGGTCGAAGCAACAAATAAACATGAGGGGTGGTAGGGATCTGCTACAGAAACCGCCCCCTTTTCTGGGTGAAGGTGTTTTAGAATAAACCTACAAGGTTTGATCACCATAGAATGACAAGAGTGAAACTTTTATTTCGTGCTCTGTTCCTCAATTTTAAATGAGGTAAGCAACAGTAGTGAGGTCTCAGCTTTGAGGGCGATGAAGCTACAATGCATGTTCCCTGGTGGCTATTGAAAGAATGTCTGAGACCTGTTCCTTGGGTGTGGCTGACATGTCTCGTTGAAATTCCCACTGTTAAAACAGTGCAACTGAGATAAGCAGAAACCTTGGTAGTTCTTGTCCCAAGTATCTATTGGAATTCTATGTACTGTTTCAAAATCTGGCTAAATGTTGTTTTTTCTTCTCAGCAAAAACATATCATGGCTGAGCGCAGTGTCCTCCTGAAAAATATGAAGCACCCTTTCCTAGTAGGGCTCCACTACTCCTTTCAAACTACAGACAAACTCTACTTTGTCCTGGATTATGTGAATGGCGGTGAAGTAAGTAGCTTTTACAAAAGTCTTTCATGTTAACTTTAGTACCATCCAAAATAGTCCTTGGTATCCCACTCGCCTAATTCCTGTGAATTGGAGGAATAACCAATACAATGATACAGGTTGAAATCCCAGGTTTTGATGTCTGATAACATACTAACTTGGTCTAAGCCATTGGTTGCAACTGGTGTCATTGCCCAGCTGTCTAACTGACAACTCCTGAGTTTTTGGGAATTTCCAGCAGCCAGATTCCAGTTACTGTAATTTCCTCTGTGGATGGCATCTTAACCATTGATAAACATTTTTCTGTTGTTAGAGTCAAACGTTTTTGTGTTGACGCTGGATGTGATAGTGCGCAACTTTAAACTAGATAGCATCTGAGTGTGTACTTGTTGAACCATTTCAAAATCCTTGCTTTGGCCAGTAAATATTCTGTTTCGTTTGAAGCAGGCATTTGCGCTTTGCTCAATTTTCCGATTTGAGCACTGCATAGTTTTGTGAAGAAACGTTCCCTTTCTTCCCAATCTCTGTTAGCAGATTTCAGTCAGAACAGTGGGCAGGCTCAGTTTTTGCAACAGTGCTCCATTAGGAACAGGCAAACCTGTCTGCTTCAGCCAGAAGTAAATATTTTCTAAAGTATGGTGATCGTATGAGGTTATCCTTGGGGATAACCTATTGCTTAGAGTCACAGGTGGAATGGTTATTTGGGTAACTATTGGTGACCTCCTTTGAGTGTAGCAGAGGGAAGGGATGAGGAAAAAGTTGATTTGGGAAACAAAATATGCTTATTCAAATCTAAATATTTATTCTTATAATTCCAGTGCAATTGAAAATCTGTGGGATGCCATTATAAAATACTGGCATGATTACTGACCCATTCGAACCACTGTAGCAAAAGTAGCCAATCATGGTAAATGTTTGGAAGATGAAACCTTTTTTTCCTTTTTTTTTTTGGTGTTCTTCAGTTGTTCTACCACCTTCAGCGTGAGCATGTGTTCCTGGAGCCCAGAGCAAGATTCTATGCTGCAGAGATTGCCAGTGCACTAGGCTACCTCCATGCCCTGCACATTGTTTACAGGTATGTGACTAAAAGCAGCCAACACTGTCAGTTTACACAAAGGCTCTGAGTGATTGTACATCCATAACAATACTTGTGATTAGTTAGCTGTAAGAAACGGCTAATCCTAAAATGCATACAAGTGTGAGGGTGCATGCAGGCCACATTATACAATGGAAAAGAGATTATATTACATACAAATTTTCGAATCCGCCTCCAAAGTGAACGAGTTTAAAGGTTTCAGTTTTTAAGTCGTATTGGTAGTTTGAACCATAGCACAGAACAGGCCCTTCGGCCCTTGATGTTGTGCCGAGCAATGATCACCCTACTCAAACCCACATATCCACCCTATACCGTAACCCAACAACCCCCCCTCCTTTAACCTTACTTTTTAGGACGCTACGGGCAATTTAGCATGGCCAATCCACCTAACCCGCACATCTTTGGACTGTGGGAGGAAACCGGAGCACCCGGAGGAAACCCACGCACACACTGGGAGGACGTGCAGACTCCGCACACAAGATGGATCACAAGATGAATTTGGAGGAAGAGAGTCATTCAGATCCGTTCAACATGGATTTATGATGCTCCCTCCCCTTCACAGAATTGGGCAATTTGCACCAAACCTGCTCCATCAGCAACATTGGTTTTAACACCCAGTCTGCTCCTTGCATTCCTCTGTGAATGGGGAGGGTGCAGGGAAAAAATCCTTTTTTTTTTCAAATTTAGAGCACCCAATTCTTTTTATTTCCAAATTAAGGGGCAATTTAGTGTAGTCAAACCACCTAACCTACACATCTTTGGGTGGTGGGGGTTGTCGTAGTATGACTAGGGGTATTACCATACCTGGGAGTGTGACCTGCCATTGGTGCAGAGAACACGCTGCCCATTGGCCCAGGTATGTCATTTGCCTCTCAGCCAATTGGCTGTGAGGAAGGTAGCTCCGCCTACGAGGCTGGGTATAAGAGCCCGTGTTCCACGGCAGCCAGCCATTATTCTGTACATCTGCTGCCGGGTCATTTCTTGCGTATTAAAGCCTATTGTTCGGACTTTATCTGCGTTTCGTGTCCATTGATTGTGCATCGGGGTGAAACCCACGCAGACACTGGGGCGAATGTGCAAACTCCACATGGACAGTGACCCAGGGCCGGGATTCAAACCTGGGTCCTCAGCGCTGTAGGCTGCAGTGCTGACCACTGCACCATGTGCCCCCCTTAGTTTGAAACTGTGCCACCTATCTTCTGCTGCAGTTTAACTTGCAGGAGCATCTGTTATTTAAAATGTACTGCCTTGCATGTTCAGTCCTTTCTGCTGCCAATGGTCAACGTGAGTCGTTTTACTCCTATTTAAAAGTGCTATATAAACAAAGATGTGGCTGCCAGCATTGGACTGGGGTGAGCACAGTAAGAAGTCTTGCCTGAGCAAGGAGCAGTGCTCTGAAAGCTAGTGATTTGAACAAACCTGTTGGACTCTAACCTGGTGTTGTAAGACTTCTTACTATATAAACAAAGGTTGTTTTATCCCCATGATGTCCTGACTTAGATTTTCCACTCCCATCAACTAGCCATACTAGTGTCTGCTTTAATTGTATCTCATTACATACAAACTGTTGTTGTAAGATACTAAACATGTATTTTTCTTTTCATGCAGAGACTTAAAGCCTGAAAATATCCTCCTGGACTCTCAGGGTCACATTGTGCTAACGGACTTTGGCTTGTGCAAAGAAGGAGTGGAACCAAATGGGACCACCTCCACGTTTTGTGGTACCCCAGAGGTAAATGCCGGAACCTCCTTCTGATTATGTGGCATTGAAGGTTTGGCGACAGTATCCTCGATGACATGCTTTGCTGCATTAATCCCTGAGGACACCAGTTATGTACAAAGTCCTGTGGGGAAGATGCCCTCTATCTGTCTTTGTAAATGTTGCACCAGACCACCCCGTGCGCCCTGCATTACAGATTTGGATATCTGTTTAATGGAGAACCTTCTCCACAGCACAGAAATGTCTTCATTTCTCCCATGATGCTATGTTGGGGCAGGGAGTTGTTGACTTCTTCATCTGCTGTAGTTTTGGGAGAGATTACATTAAAAGTCTTTGCAAAGACAATCGGGTGATCCCACCTTGATAGAAATCCCCCATTCTTACTTGACACTCCACTACAAACAACAAAAATGGGAAGTCCTATGTTCACAAAGTTGTGTAGCAACCAGATAGAACAGCCTTTCTTTCCAGTTTGCCTGATGGGAGCCAACGTCCATGAAATAATCGACAATTAACTGAGAACCCCTCTGTGGGCTGAGTTAGAGAGCCTATGTGTTCTGGAGCTTTTGACTCAAATGTGAAAGATGCTCGTAGGGGCTGTTCAGCTTAGACAGCTACAATGTCAATGACTCATTCAATCCCTGTGCCAGCAATGGTAGTTCATGCATGCCTGCCTTCAATATGGAGGTATTTGGCCCATGCTTGATGTAGAGTGGTGCCCTCTGATTATATAAACTATGATCTCTCTCTAAAATGGGGTGGCAAGTAACAGTTGCCCCACACAAGTGCCAGACAATGACTATCTCCATAAAAGAGAGAATCTAACCATCATACCTTGACATTGTGACCATCGCTGAATCGCTACTAGCAACATCCTGGGGGTTACCATAGAACAGAAACTGAACTGGACTAGTCATATAAATGCTGTAGCTACAAGAACAAGTTGGAGGCTAGGACTCCTGCCGTGAGTAACTCTCTTCCTGACTCCCCAAAGCCGAAGAACAAGTCTTGTGATGGAATACACTTTACTCCCTGGGTGAGTGCAGCTCCAACAATCCATATTGAGGAAGCCTGACACCATCCAGAACATGACTGCCCACTTAATTGGCACCCCTTCTACTTGCACTCCACCACTGAACAGTAGCAGCTTTTTACCATCTACAAGATGCACTGCAGGAATTCACCAAAGCTCCTTGGGCAGTGCCTTCCAAACTACCAACTATTCTCATCTAGAGAGACCAGGGCCGCAGCCACATGGGGACACCACCAGCAAGTTCCCATCCAAAGTCACATATCATCCTGACTTGGAAATATATTGCTGTTCCTTCATTGTCACTGGGTCAAAATCCTGGAACTCCTTCCCTAACAGCACTGAATGTACCTACATCACAGACTGCAGAGGTCCACTACCTGCTCAAGAGTAATTAATGCTGTCTGAGCCAGCAATGACCACGTCCTGTAAATGAATAATAAAAACAGAGAGATATCTATAGGCCCCCATGGACTCTAGCTAATTACCACGTATACTCTGTGGGAATTCCTGACTGTTGGAAGTGGAGTCAGGGCTTGTGCCTGAGTTGCATGTTGTTGAAGAGCATGCGCTGGGATAGGAATGCATCACTGACAGCAATATGTATCATAAAAATCGGGGACGATCAATGTGTATTGTAAACTAATCCACCACCTGATGTCGGGGCAATGAGTACATCTCAATTTTCCTCAAATCAAAATGACATGCGATGAAGCACTTAACATAAATGCAGCACACTACATCTTGCAAATGTATCTAATATAAATGTTTGTCTTTCAGTATTTGGCCCCAGAAGTGTTAGAGAAGCAAGCCTATGATCGAACAGTTGATTGGTGGTGCCTAGGATCTGTGCTGTATGAAATGCTGTATGGATTGGTAGGTAAATCATGTAACTGATCATGCCAAAGACCAAATGGACTTTGATATATTTGCTATGCAGTGATGAATTTTTAAAAATTCCTTTCAGAATCCTGAATTCCAACAAGGAAAAAGGTGCTTTGATTAGTGGTAACACTCTCCTTTTAAGCCAGCTGTGCATGGGCTTAAGCCCAATTTCAGAGATATGAGCACGTAATCTAAGCTGGTAAATCACTAAAATTCTGAGGGAGTATTTCTGTCTAATACCAACTTTCAGATGGAAAGGTAAACCATGGGCCTGCGTGCCTTATCGGATGGGCATAAAATATACCAAGCACGCTGTGGCGAATAACAGGTAGTCTCCCACTCTTTGGCCGGCTGCAACCATGATCCCCTTTATCATGGGGATCAGCCATCAGCACTCTGGAAAGGCATCCAATCAAGTATTTAAAACTGTTTGTATTATTTGGCCCCTTCACCTTTTACCTCTGTGGGAATGCTATCATTTTTTTTTTATAAATTTAGATTACCCAATTATTTTTTTCCAATTAAGGGGCAATTTAGCGTGGCCAATCCACTTACTCTGCACATTTTTGGGTTGTGGGGGCGAAACCCACGCAGACACGGGGAGAATGTGCAAACTCCACACAGACAGTGAGCCAGGATCGAACCTGGGACCTCAGTGCCGTCAGGCGGTTGTGCTAACCACTAGGCCACCGTGCTGCCCCATGGGAATGCTATCATGAAGCAAAAACCTAAAATACCTACCAAAAATCAATCTAGTTTGTGCTCTACTATTTTGAGTCCCTTGGTATTAAAAATAGATGTCCATGGACAGCTCAAATTGGATAGATAAAATATACCAAAATACTTTTTTACAGAGGAGTTGAGCAGGATGAGAATGTTTTTAAAATAAATTAAAGTACCCAATTATTTTTCCAATTGGGGGCAATTAGTGTGACCAATCCACCTACCCTGCACATCTCTTTGGGCTGTGGGGGTGAGACCCACACAGACTTGGGGAAAATTGTGCAAACTCCTCACAGACAGTGACCCTGAGGGTAGGATTGAACCTGGGTCCCCGATGCTGAGGCAGCAGAGCTGACCATGGTGCCACCGTGCTGCCCAGTGTGAGTGGTTAAGCAAACTGGTTCTTGGGAGGTTTTTAAAGATCAGGAAAGTGGTGGTAAGGCAAGGAGGTTTGTGAAGAGAGACCCAGAGTCTGGGGTTGTGGTGACTGAAGACGACACCACTGATGGTGGAGTAACAAGGGAACATGTACAGTAGACTCAGTCCATAAAGTGAATGCTGGGGTTATTGGGTAGATCAAGGCCAGTGTTTCAAAGTTGATATTTTAAGGAGGAACGGTTGGACGAGCTAGGCTTGTATCTGCTAGAGTTTAGAGTAGTAAGGTGATTGTATTGAAACATGCACGATCCTGAGGAGTCTTCACGATGAATGTGGAAAGGATGTTTCCTCTTTTTTTCATCAGGCAACCCCTTATTTTAAGAATGACTAGGCGTTTTGTTTTGAGGATCATAAATCTTTAGAACTCTTCCTCAAAAGGGTGCCGGAAGCAGAACCTTTAAATATTTTTAAGGAAGCGTTCGATTCCAAATTAACAAGGGGGTGAAGAGTGAAAGGTTATCGGGGGTAGGCAGGAATGTGTAGTTGGGGTTCCAATCAGATCTGCTGTGATCTTGGCGAATCAGGAGTGGCCTGCTCCTGATTCATATAAGGGTACAGGCAGAATAGCTGCATTGCATTAGATTTTATAAGATTACATTAGGAGAGTAAAACATTCCTTTGTTTTAAAACAAAAAAAATTGATGCTGCCTACCCAAATCCATGTTTTGTTTTCTTTGATGCTTTGGTTTCCAAAGCTGGTTGTGAATCTGCATGCACACTGGGTTCGAAACCAATCCTTTCTCTTGCAGCCCCCATTTTACAGCCGAAACACAGCAGAAATGTACAACAACATCCTGAACAGGCCACTGCAGCTCAAACCATATGTTTCAAATTCTGCCCAGGAACTCTTAGAGGGTCTGCTTCAAAAAGACAGAGTGCAGCGACTGGGGGCCAAGAATGACTTTGTAAGTATATCAAAGGCAGGATTCTGTCTTGATAAACTTTAACTCCAAACCATTTCATAACACCATTCCGATGCAAGGCAACATTTACGCAATTAGTTACACTATGCTAACATGTATCTCTACCGGTGACAGAAATTGTATTCCCCACTTTACTTGGTTGCCTACTCCTAATTATGTGACAAATCATTCCCATTTTAAGCCACTACTCTACCCATGGTGTTACTGTGCAAGTTTCTATTGCAACATTCATACACTGGAGTTTCTATTATATATTTAGCTTGCCAGCTTATTTATGCCATGCTCCCCTACTTTGCTGAAGGCATTGCCTCTTTATTTTTTCTGCGATTATGGTTCTGTAACTGCCAAGCATTCGGCAGCATCTCGTCCAAGGATTCAACTAGGGGCTGGTTTAGCACAGTGGGCTATATAGCTGGCTTGCAATGCAGAACAATGCCAGTGGCACAGGTTCAATTCCCGTACCGGCCTCCCCGAACAGGTGCTGGAATTTGGCAACTCGGGGCTTTTCACAGATAATTTGAGTTGTGACAAGTTGTTATTGTTATCATCTACTTGTGAATGAGCGGAGAGTAAAGACCTGCAGAGCATCACACAACCAAAACCAATTGCCCAGCTATTGACAGGATAAACTGTGATTCATGGGTAACATTTTGTAATTGTGCTTTTATTTCCTTCCACAGTTGGAGTTGAAGTTCCATTCTTTCTTTTCACCAATTAACTGGGATGATCTTATGGCTAAGAAAATCGCCCCTCCTTTTGTTCCCACAGTGGTGAGTAGAATCGCTGTAATTTTGGAAAATATTTGACTGGGGGTTGGGGTGGGGGGGGGGGGGAGATAATTCAGCTTTTTACTTCCCTTGTTTCTCGATGCTTTTCTCCAGTAGTTATTAAAACACTTGGCACAACATTTCTCTTGTTCATTACACTGTTCCCCTCATTCACATGGATAATTCCTCTTAACACGAGACTCTGTTCCACTAATGGATTTGACTGTACAGTTCACAAAGGGCTGGTTCTTGGAATGTGGCTGCTGTTGTGTCCAATTAATCTTCTCCCGATCTTTCAAATGTGACAAACTTTCATAGTCATTACCAGCTCTCCCCAAAATGATTTTTTTTAATGTCTGAACTTAAACAGCAAGTGTTGTTACGGGGGTTGGGATTGGTGAGGGATGTGGATGTCGAAGAGAGTAGGACTGATGGGCAGGTCTAATCCATTACTATCCAATGTTGACACATTGTCCTGCCGAATTCCAGTTAAAGGCCCTGCAGAGTTTTTGATTAATTGTTTACACCTTGTTAATTGTACTTGTCCATTTTAAAAAGCCTCTTGCTGATGTTGGCCTAAATCAAGCGGTTTGATTCAGCTGCTCACATCTTATAATGCAATTATCTTGGCAAATGCATCCAGAATCTAGTCACTAACACTTAGCACAAGTTACTTAGTGAGACTTTGGGCGTGATTCTCTGCTGCCCACGACGGGTCGGAGAATAGCGGGAGGGCCTTCCCATCATATTTCACGGGCTCCCGCTATCCCCCCCCCCCCCCCCCCCCCCCCCCCCCCCCCCGGCTGCCCCCGACACGAATCGATGCTCGCCGTTTTTTACGGCGAACAGCGATTCTCCGCAGGCTGATGGCCCGAATACCGCAGAGTTTACGGCCGTTTTCACGGCCGCGATCACACCTGCTTTCAGCGTTCGTGAAAACGGCCGCAAAGTGCCCGTCCCGGACAACCATGGCACCATGTGTGCGTGGGTTTCCTCCGGGTGCTCCGGTTTCCTCCCACAGTCCAAAGATGTGCAGGTTAGGTGGATTGGCCATGCTAAATTGCCCGTAGTGTCCTAATAGTAAGGTTAAGGGGGGAGTTGTTGGGTTACGGGTATAGAGTGGATACGTGGGTTTGAGCAGGGTGATCATTGCTTGGCACAACATCGAGGGCCGAAGGGCCTGTGCTGTACTGTTCTATGTTCTATGATTGGCACAGCCGCACCACGGCCGTGGCATGGGCCTGCGATCGGTGGGCACCGATAGCAGGTCCGATACCCGCGCACTATTTGTTCTTCCGCCGCCCCGCAGGATCAGTCTGCGGGGCGGCTGAGGGGCATGATGGCCCGCGCATGCGTGGGTTTTGACGTGTCTGCGTGATTACGTCATCTGCGCATGCACGGCTGACGTCATTGTGCGCGGACTTGGCGACGGTCGCTAAGCCCACGATGCCGTGCTTCACGGGGCCCCGCTGCTAGCCCCGCCCGGGGGGGAGAATCTGGTCCCGGGAGGGGGCGCGGAGGCTGCCGTGAAACACGGCCAGTTTCACGGCAGCCTTTACGACTCGCCGCATTTGCTTTTTGGTAAGCATATTGTATGGTTATTTATTTTGGTTATACTGAATACAGCATGTTTGCTGTAAGTTAATGATATTGGGTTTTATGCGATTTTCTGATGGGTTACACAGTGAAGCAGATTCACCCACTGAGGAGATGCGCTTGGGCAGAACAAACAAAATAAGGAAATACATGGTGAATGGCGTCACCCCGGGAAGCACAAGAGTGTCGGAGGGATATTGGTGTGAATGTATACCAGTATCTTAAGTTAGCAGAGCAGGTGGATACAGTGGTAAAGAAGGCAGATGGAATACTTACCTTTAATACTTGCCAGTATAGGGTTGAAGAGCAGGAAGGGTATACTTGAACTGTAAAATGTTAATTAGGCCACAGCTAGACCAGAAGACATAGGAGCAGAATTAGGCCACTTGGCTCATCAAGTCTGCTACACCATTCAATCATGGTTGATAATTTTTCTCATTCCTCCCCCCCCCCCCCCCCCCCATTTCCGGCCTTCTCCCATAACCCCTTATCCCCATATTAATCAAGAACCTAATCTATCTGTCTCAAAGACACTCGGTGATTTGGCCTCCACAGCTTTCTGCGGCAAGGAGTTCCACAGATTCACCACCCTCTGGCTGAAGAAATTCCTCCTCACCTCTGTTTTAAAGGATCATCCCTTTAGTCTGACGTGGTGTCCTCTGGTTCTAGTTACAGACCCAGAGTCCTCGGCCGTTCCTCATAAGACAAGCTTTTCACTCCAGGGATCATTCTTGTGAACGTCAACATCCTTCCTTGGATACAGGGCCCAAAACTGCTCACAATACTCCAAATGGGGTCTGCTCTGATCAGAGTGTTATACAGTCTCAGAAGTACATCCCTGGTCTTGTATTCCAGCTCTCTCAAACTGAATGCTAACTGAACCTGCACATTAACCTTGGGAGACTCCTGAATAAGGACTCCCAAGTCCCTTTTTGTTCTTCTGATTTCCAAAGCATTTCCCCATTTAGAAAATAATCTGTGCCTCCATTCTTCCTTCCAAAGTCTCCGATGTGGCACCTTGTCAAAGGCCTTCTGGAAATCTAAATAAATCATGTCCACTGGTTCTCCCTTGTCTAACTGCCTTGTTACGTCCTCAAAAGAATTCTTAAACAGATTTGTCAGGTATGACCTCCCCATGACTAAGCCATGCTAACTCAGTCCTGTTTTATCATGCACTTCCAAGTACTCCGCGATCTCATCTGTAATAATGGACTCTAAATTCTTACCAATGACCAAGTCAGTCAGACTAACCGGCCTATAATTTCCTGTCTTTTGCCTCCCTCCCTTGAACAGAAAGGGCCTAGATGAGTATTGTGTGCAGTCCTGAAATCCACATTATAGCACGGATGTGATATGACCAGAAAGGGTGCAGAGGAGGTTGACCAGGATGTTGCCTGGCCTGGCGAGTTTTGGCTCTGAGATCAGATAGACTTGGGTTGTTTTCTTTGCAGCAGAGGAGATGGGGGGGGGGGGGGGGGATGGGGGGATGGGGGGGGGGGGATGTGGGTGGGGGGGGGGGGGGGGGGGGGGGATTTTGACAGGAGCATATGAAATGGGCCGAGTAAGGCTTTTTCTGTGCTTTAGATGTCTATGGCTCTGTTATCACAATGAATGGCACAAATTTAAATGTGCAAAACACTGATAGTGCAGGGTGTCACTGTAGTGAAGTTTGAATATTCTTTGAAAAGACTGCTTCTTCTTAGTTCTGGGCATTGGATGCAGAGTTCCCACTATTTTAAAACTAGTGTTTTTAAAATGATGTGACGGTGATCATTATCCATTCGCATGAATGCCAATTTTTAACATTGCTGATTGTAGTGTTTTGAAGGCTGTTTTATTCATGACGAGAAATCCACAACCTCGCCAAAGAGAAACATCTTTTCCAATTAAGGGTCAATTTAGCATGGCCAATCCACCTACTCTGCACATCTTTGGGTTGTGGGGTTGAGACCCACGCAGACACTGGGAGAATGTGTAAACTCCACAGACCGAGGCTAGGATCAAACTCTGGTTGTCAGTGCCGTGAGTAGCAGTGCTAACCACAGTGCCACCGTGCTGCCCATTAGCCGGGACATTCTGACAATGTCAGGATTATTAATGAAAGAACCATTTTCTCATTTGCAAGGAGTTCCAGTATTTTTCATGATAGTTTCTGGCTTTGGTAGCTACACAAGTAGAGCACTGTCAGTGCTACCCTGTTATACTGACCATCAAATTGCATTCATGTGAACACCTATTATAAATGGGGTGGAATGTACCAGGAATGCATTCCAGAAATGCAGTGGATGTTTTCAGTGGACTTTTATTGCTCCATACCAAAAAACAATTTCTGTACAGTCAAACAGAGCATCTACTGTGAAACTAAATTTTAATGTCCACCTCCATGCCAGGTTTGGTGGTGGGGTATTTAATCGGGTTTGAGGGTGCTAGGTGGATCCCCTACTACTTTCTTCTACCCTCTGCCCCAATTTGAGTCCGTAGTGGGGAGGTTCATGGGTGGCCTTTCTGCCCTACCGGCGATTGGAGTCCATTATTGGAAAATGAAGCTCACTGAAAGGTCTCCTCCTGCTGCTGCTGGTGTTCACTCAACAGTGGGCAGTGCGACTCGACATGCTTGGAGCCTGAATTGCAGGCACCCGGCTGGGATGTCATTTTTATTCAAAGGCTCAGTTCCTGAGACTCCCAACATTGGGAGACAGGGGTCTGCAGAGATCCTCCTGCCATCACTCATGTGTTCCTTCTGTGATGCTGGGTCTTGGGTGGGTGCATTACTGGCAGCAGCCACCACGTCCCTGGTGGTGCTACTGAGAAGTTGAAGAGTTGTTGGCCCCGATTGACTGCCAGCTCATAGATGGGACTTGATCCCATGGAATTCCTGCTGCTGCCCTGGTTTAAGTGCCTGATTGGCACTTGATGTGGCAGGCATTCCCAAGATGCAGTGTGGAGCTCCTGCCAGCTATCCAGCAAGCGTCAATACCCTCATTGCCTGCATTATGTGTGGGCTAATTCTCCCTTGATGGTATTCTGGATTGTTACACTCAATCATCAATTCCGTATCCTTGGTATTAGCTATTGCCTGGATAAATAATGCATCTCTTGCTTGCCTGTGTAGATGGTTCATGGCTTTAATCTTTCTGTCTCTGCGGCCCAGATTCATGATTTTCTCGGGTATATTTTTCCATTTTCAACGTTAGACTTTCTAATGTGTAACGTCAAAGTAAAATTGCCGCCATCAACAGAATTCCATATGAATATATTGGTGCATGGTGCTTCATTGCAAAATATTTTATTGTGGCAAAATTCCATCTTGATAGTTTCTATATTTATTTTGTCTTTCATAGTCCGGACCCACAGATTTGCAACATTTCGACCCAGAGTTTACCCAGCAACCAGTTCCAACTTCTATTGCAAGTTCGCCTGAAGATTTTCTGATTACTGCGAGTGCCCGTGAGGCAGCCGAAGCTTTCCTTGGATTCTCCTATGTTCCTCCTGTAGATGATACCTGCCTATAATAAATTAGGTGGACTATTCTGCCCTGTATTTAAATAGCAAAGAACAGATGAGGTAAAAACCCTCTGTCCTGCCCATTGTGCACCTTGCTGCATGAGAGTTGTCCTCTCCGTCTCTGGTTGAAGAGAAATTCTCTGTAAAAGTGAATGTCTTCCTATTTCAGATGCCACTATTCATCAACCTAATCAGTGAAAGGATCCCATTTGACTCTGCTCTAATATGACAATGTTTGAATTCTGTGCACATTCACAATGTCCCTTCAGTTTGCCCATTCTATGCAAGAGGGGGTCTCGTGGATGACTGTCCACCTGAAATATATCACTGCTAAGGCACTTACTTCAGAGTGACTCGTGATAGGTCAACTCCATCCCAGCAGCAAAGTGTGCCAAACATCATCCTAACAAAATTCTACATTGCAACTGAATCACTAGCTCCAGGTTTTTAGTTTTAAAACAGTGAAAACCTGTTCATACTCTGTTTGAGAAGGAAGTGCCACTACCATTTGCCAGAAGATTTTTTAAGAAAAAGAACATTACCCACTTTTGTCCAATCCACAAGCTTGTCCTCAGTTGGCAGAAAAATATGCTACAGTCCACACCAGAACTGATTAATTATTACCGTCTAAAGTCTTTAATGAAGTGCGTAATGAGCAAGTGCAATCAGGACCATTTGCAATTTGAATTTTATACCAACAGACGTAAGACTTTTGTATTTTTTTGTGTGAATGTATCTTGCTGTTTATGACAGACAGACATGGAAAATGTTGTCGGTGTTGTATGGACCAAAGACCTTGCTTTTGTTTCTTCGTTTTGAAGAGTAACTGTGTTTCAAGGTGCTGGTTGAACAGCAATTACTATTACCTGTTAATCTGACCCATTGCAGAAATACTAACTATCGAGTTCTAGTTCTTTTAGATGAATATTGTGAACTAAATTATTCATTATTCTCCAGATTTCTCAATACAACAATGTATCTGTACACCAATCATGAATTTCTGCTCAAGTCCAAGAAGCCTGGAAGTAGGGTCAGCAGGGCAACACCAAGCCTAAAGAAAGAGGCAATAAAATAATAACTGGGTTAGGTTTTAAAATTTGCCTGTAGGAAGAGGAAACGATTTTGGTAGGAAAGGAAAGCTAGTTGAGTCCCCAGTATTGAATTTCTGGGAATGGGGGTGGGCAGGGTGACTAAAGGAAGAGATCTTCATTAAATTTGTGTGTATGTGAGGGGGGGGGGGGGGGGGGGGAGAAAGAGGTGGAAAGAAAAGAAAGGACCATCCTTGTGGGATGTGCTGGTGTCGTGGCGGTGATGCTAGCCCAGACTGCTGGTGTGCCACTGACTGATGACATTGCAATTTGGAAGTTGGAGTATGGAATACCCCAAGGGTTAAATAACTGCTGTACTGATATTTCTTTCATATTTGGAAGATCCTATTTAATTTTTCTTTTATTTATATGTTGTAAACAAAAGACGATCCTTGTAAATGAGGTGAGACAGAACAATGGTTGTGGTACATATCTTTGAGACTGCAATATATTTTTATAAATCCGAGGAGTACTAAATTTGACAGCCAAGTTCTGGACTTGCCTCGTGAGGCTTAACAGGCTTCAATGCTATTGCTGGATCGATGTGATCTAAAAGTGTTGTCACCAGAGCTTCTATGATATGTGATGGTGACGTATAGTGATTTTTGGAACTGTATACAAACACCCAGTCACTTTTGGAAAGAGCTATATAATGCCATGCTGAAATATTCGCAATGGGAACTGTTTGAATTAAAATATCACTCCATGTTTAAAATGTTGCAGCCAATTTCCCCATGGCATATTGGCTCCAGTGTGCTTAAGTGAGTCTGGTATTGGAGTGCCAATTAATGGGGATGAGTTGACCTGTGTAGAAATCATTCACCGTGAAAGTCTGCAATTTTCAGGACACAAGTGAACTTTTCCTCACCCTCCCTGAGGTTATTGAGTGTATTGAGGTTAGTTTTTGTGCACATGGGTTTGTGAGAACCTGCCTAAGAATTTAATATGAAGAAACATGAGTGAAAGCCTGTGCATGACTTATGAGTTGTGTATGTACATATGTAAAATTTGGAGATCTAGATAACTGCATATATATATGATACAAGATGAGGCCATCTGTATCAATGTTTTGACTTCTAATTGCAACATTTCTAATTTTAATGTAATGGTTTATAATTGAGAACTTTTCAGAGCACCAATAAACTGAATGCTTATTACAGCAAAGATTAGCTTTTGTTTCTTTTCTCCCTTTGTGGGGTGAGGCTTTTTTTTGCCAGGATGAAGGTGACTTGCACACTGCTAGAGTATCGGGCACAGGTGAATGATGTGTAGCTGATGATCACATATCAGTTGCATGTTCATTGAGTGGAACCCCTATCTTTGACTTTTTTCTTTTATTTTCCAGAAAAAAGGGGAGGGTAGACCCCCCCCCCCCACCCAGTCTCTTGTCACCCCACATTCTTCATTTCTTCCGCCCCACCCCTTTTGGTTCCTCTTCTATCTTGGTGTTTTTTAAAAAAAATAAAAAATCTTATTGGGTTACTCCTCGTTGCTGGCCTCGAACAGGTTCTGGAGCCTTCCTCTGACCCTTGGATGGCATACTTAATCTTCAAGTGGAGAAGTTCCGAGAGGTCAGCGAGCCAGTCTGCAGCTGTGGGTGGTGCTGCCAATTGGCAGCCGAGCAGGATTCTCCGGCGTGTGATTTAGAGAAGTGAAAGCGAGGGCGTTGGCTCCCTTCCTCATGTGTAGCTCTGGCTGCTCCAATACCCCAAAGATTGCCGCTATTGGGCATGGGTTCACCCTCACCCCCACAACCTTTGACATTGCCTTGGAAAAGGCTGCCCAGAACCCAGCAAGTTTGGGACGAGCCCAAAATATGTGGGTGGGGTTGGTCGGGCCCCTCTGCCACCATTCACATTTGCCCTCCACCTCCGGGAAGAACCTGCTCATTCGGGTTCTGGTCAGGTGTGCTCTGTGCTCTTTGAGCTGCATTAGGCTTAGTCTTGCTCAGGAGGAGGTGGAGCTCGCCCTGCTCAGTGCTTTGCTCCAGAGTCCCCATACTACCTCTGTCCTCAGTTCGAACTCCCATTTCTGTCTGGTCTCGTCCACTGGTGTTAGAGCACTGTCTGTATATTTTCCCCCACCCTTCTCGCTGCTTGTGCCTATCAGGTGATCTGGGAGTGTGGTTTCTGGGGCCCCGGGATACCCTACTGTCTCTGCGGAGGATGTATTTTATTTGGAGGTGTCTCAGTTCCTGTCCTTTTGCTAGTTTCCACTTTTGCGTCAGCTCGTCCAGTGTTGCCAGTAGAAGCTCCCGACCGTCAGTGTGCCCCTGTCCCGCCTCCACCTTTTTGAAGGTGGTACCCAGCATGATTTGGGGGGAATCTGCGATTACCTGCTCCTCTCTCCTATCGCTCTCTCTCGCGTGCTTGGGGTAGTTGCAGGAGGGGGTGCATACAGTTGGGGTTGGGCCTAAAGACTCCATTTTCCACGACATAGCTGAGGATGGCTAGTCAGGTTGTGCGGAAAATGCATTTCTCCTTGTTATAAGCAAGGTTGAGGGATTGGGCGGTTTGGAGAAACTGAAGGTTGGCGTTGTGGTCGTGGCCGCAAATGGTGATGTTGTCCAAGTACGAAATGTGGCCCGCAGCCCGTATTGGTTCACCATTTGGTCCATCGCTCTTTGAAAGACCGAGACCCCGTAGGTGACACCGAAGGGGACCCGGAGGAAGTGTAGAGGCGGTCCTCTGGGCGGATTGGGAGCTGGTGGTATGTGGACTTCAGATCTACCGTGGAGAACACCCGGTAGTGTTCAATCTGATTCACCATGTCCGCTATCCGGGGGAGGCGGTATGCCTCGAGGAGCGTGTACCGGTTTATGGTCTGGCTGTAGTCTACAACCATCCGGTTCTTCTCCCCAGTCCTGACGACCACCACCTGGGCTCTCCAGGGGCTATTACTGGCCTCGATAATCCCCTCCCTCAAGGTGGCTGTTACGCTCCTCCTCCCTCAAGAGCCTCGGACTTGATAAAAGTCCTGTCCTGGATACTGTACCGCCTGCTCCTGGTGTCGACGGGTTCACAGTCGGGGATGAGGTTCGTAAAGAGCGGGGGAGGGTCGACACCAGGAGCAGGCGGGGGTAAGGGTAAGGGGTTGAGGCTCTGAAACGCTACTTCTAGGGAGGTGGCTAGTTTTACCATGTCGTCTTTTTTTAACAAATACAAAATCAATCCCCTTAACAATAACAACAATCTCATCCTTCCACCACCCCAAACAACGGCCCACCTGTCAATATATGCATCCAATAAAACAAACCCTCCCACGGTGGAAACAAAAAACAAAGGAGAAAAAGAAAAAGGAGTCCGGGACCGCCCATGGTCACCATAGAGTCCACCCCCCCCCCCCAAACTCAACGCCATCCAACCTCTGAAAGAGTACCGTACATGGTACCCAAGAGATGTAAACACCCCCCCCCCCCCAACTCCTCCCCTCCACTGCCTCTTGTAAAACTCCTCCCCCCAACCTCAGTTCCTTCCCACCAACTTTCCACCCCGGCTAGACCCCTCGGACTCTGTTCTGCCAGGCTCCGATGGCCGCAGTCCCTCCCGCCACCTCACTCCCATTCACCTGGCCGGTTTAAACAGGCCAGCGCGGAGGTCCCCGCCCGGGTCCCTTTCCCCCTTGCCCGACCCTAGGAAAGCCCAGAAATCCCCTTTTAGCACACAAACCCCGCATATCCACCTACACCCCAAAGAGCCCTCACTTTGAGTGAGAGTTCCATCACTTCCCTTGTCCAAATATATACAACATTGGCTCTTTTAGCCCATACACCCGCACGCAGTGAAACAAAAAGGTAGAAAATACAGTCGTGAGGTTACATCAGCACATGGCCATTTCTCAATTTCTCTGTTCTGCCACAGTCCTTCTGCCTTCGCAAATTCCTCCGCTGCTTCTGCCGTTCCAAAATAAAAGTCCTCGAGCTTGTAAGTCACCCTCTGCTTTGCTGGATATACAATGCTGCACTGCACCTTGCTAATGTACAGTGCCCTCTTCACCCAGTTGAAAGCAGCCCGACTCCTCGCCAGCTC
Organism: Scyliorhinus canicula; assembly: GCF_902713615.1. Taxonomy (NCBI): domain Eukaryota; kingdom Metazoa; phylum Chordata; class Chondrichthyes; order Carcharhiniformes; family Scyliorhinidae; genus Scyliorhinus; species Scyliorhinus canicula. The sequence continues at coordinate 102,741,411 of NC_052146.1, read as the reverse complement.
CACGGTAAAGTCCTGGTATACACGTATACCAGCTCCAGCCCGCTGCACCACCCGCTTCTGCTTGGCCCAGCACCGAACCTTCTCCTTCACATTGTACCTACGGAAGCACAGAGTCACTACCCTTGGCGGCTCACTCGCCTTTGGTACAGGCCTCCACGACCGATGAGCCCGATCCAGTTCATATCGGGAGGGATCCTCCCCCTCCCGCAAGTTTCGCCAGCATTGCGGCAAAATACTCAGTCGTCTCGGCCCTTCATCTCCTTCGGGCAGCCCCACAATCCTCAAATTCTGTCGCCTGGATCTATTTTCCAGGTCTTCCATTTTTCCTTGCAGATCATTGTTATTCTCCATCACCTTCCGCATCTCCTTCCCCATCGAGGTAGGTTGATCACCGTGCTGCAATAATGTCTCCTCCATTTCCCTCAGCTCCTCCCCTTGCTCCCGCACCTCCGGAACTGCACTCGCCACCGCCTTCGTTACCGGGGAAATCGCCTCCTCCACCAGCACACTCAAAACCTCCCTCATCTCCTTCCTCATTGTCTCCATGTATTTTGTAAACTGCCTTTCGAATTCCACAGCCATCACCTTAGTTATTTCTTCAGCCGTAAGCAATGCGGCCTCCCCTGGTGCTCCAGCCTCCATTTACCTTGGTGATCCAGCGGTGACCTTTCCACTCCCCGACAGACCTTCAGCAGTTTTTTTAACGGCTGTTTTTTTGCTCACCCTCAACATTTTCCTTTATTGTGCCTTCACTGTGCCTCCTCTGTGCCTTCTCCCTGCTTTTGCCGCCTCCGTGGACCCTGGGACCGGGCTTAAAGCCTCGAAAATGCCGCTCCCGAACGGGAGCCCTCCATTGCGCGGCTGCCTCCCGCCTGCCGTCAACGGAGGTCTTTACCGTCTCTTCTAGGTCGAGGGCGCCCTTCTCGAGCAGACGCTGTCTGAGGTAGTTGGACCGGACTCCAGCCACATAGGCGTCCCGGATGGAGAGTTCCATTTGTAATTTTAACAATTTTAAACATCGAATTTCAAACAAAACCACAACCATATAACTAACAAACCCCCCGAACACAAACCCCAGCCAACATGGCTTACAAGAACAGTGCCACCTTCCCCAACCACCCCTGCCCTTACTTGCCTCTCCCATGCCTCCCCATCCCCCCACCCCGCTGACAGCTTTATTTTTCTCAAATAAGTTGATGAATGGCTGCCACCTGCGAGCAAACCCCTGCAACGAACCCTACCAGACAAATTAAATTTTCTCAAATCTGAGAAAGCCGCCATGTCGCTAACCCGCACCCCCTAGTAAGTCCCTCCACTCTAGTAAGGTCCATCTCCAGGCCACCAGGAAGGCAAAGGCCAGGATGTCGGACTCTCTCAACCCCTGGGCTTCCAGCTCTTCCCACATTTGCTTCACCTCCCCTATTGATGCGCTATCAATTGCACTTAAAGACTCGAATCGGTACAAGAGAGGCTTTATTACAGTGAGATGTTTATCCTTCGACTGCAGCTGGTAGAATGGCAGCTCAGGAGATCTCATGCATATTTATACAGCTCGCTGTGAGCGGAGCGAGCCGGCATGGGCCACCGACAAACCTGTAATACAGGTACTGCTGTACATCCCCTAATACAGGCACACACACAATTACACAAAATGAGTCCGGTGGGGGTGACGTGGAACTATATACATACTCCGTGAATTATTTACAGAGGGGAGGGGAAAAAAAATTAAGTGTCCATCTTGCAACCCGGTGCCCGTCATAGGTTGAGTCTGACCGGTGGTCTGATGGTTCGTTGAGAGCGACGCAGCCGTGGTGGCAACGTCTGCACAGGCGGTGTCGGCATCGACGGCATCGGTGGTGGCGGTGTTGGTGCTGGCCAGTGGCTGGATGACTTCGGGAGCATGCCGAAATCTTCCATGTCCTCTAGTGTGAGCAGGGGAATGAGGGATGAACCTGGTGGGGCTGATGCTGGGAGCACCGGGGGAGGAGAGGGTGGCGCGTGGGTGGGGAGGTGTGTGGGAGTGGGTTCGGCACCCGAGGGAGCCAGGTCCCTGAGCGAGACTGTATCCTGACGGCCGTCGGGGAACTCCACGTAGGCATACTGGGGGTTTGCGTGGAGCAGGCGTACCCTGTCCACCAGAGGGTCCGCCTTGTAGAGTCTGACATGCCTACGCAGTAGGACCGGCCCTGGAGCTGTGAGCCAAGTCGGGAGCGACACCCCAGATGTAGACTTCCTAGAGAAGGTAAAAACACGTTCATGGGGTGTGTTATTCATGGCAGTGCACAGTAGAGACCGGATGGAATGCAGTGCATCCGGGAGGACCTGCTGCCAGCGGGAGGCTAGGAGGTTCCTGGACCGTAGAGCCAGCTGGACGGCCCTCCATACCGTCCCGTTCTCCCTCTCTACCTGCCCATTTCCCCGGGGATTGTAGCTGGTCGTCCTGCTGGAGGCGATACCCCTGCTAAGCAGGAACTGACGCAGCTCATCGCTCATGAATGAGGATCCCCTGTCACTGTGGATGTAGTCGGGGAAACCGAACAGAGCAAATATGGAATCAAGGGCCTTGATGACGGTGGCAGACGTCATATCCAGGCATGGGATGGCGAAGGGGAACCTAGAGAATTCATCGACCACACTAAGGATATACGTGTTGCGGTCGGTGGAGGGAAGGGGCCCTTTGAAATCCACGCTGAGGCGTTCAAAGGGGCGGGACGCTTTCACCAGGCACGCGCGATCTGGCAGGTAGAAGTGCGGCTTGCACTCCGCACAGACCTGGCAGTCTCTGGTGACTGTCCGTACTTCCTCGACGGAGTAGGGCAGATTGCGGGCTTTGAGTGACCCCCAGATGGCAAAGGCTGTCGTGCAGGGCACGGAGCTGGTCCACTTGTGCGCTGGCACATGTACTTCGGGAGAGGGCGTTTGGGGGCTCGTTGAGCTTGCCGGGGCGATACAAAATCTCATAATTATAGGTGGAGAGCTCGATTCTCCACCGCAAGATTTTATCATTTTTTTTTTGTTTTAAAATTTAGATTACCCAATTATTTGTTCCAATTAAGGGGCAATTTAGCATGGCCAATCCACCTACTCTGCACATTTTTGGGTTGTGGGGGTGAAACCCACGCATACACGGGGAGAATGTGCAAACTACACACGGACAGTGACCCAGAGCCGGGATCGAACCTGGGACCTCAACGCCGTGAGGCGGTTGTGCTAACCACTAGGCCACCGTGCTGCCCTAGATTTTATCATTTTTGATCTTGCCCCGCTGCGTGTTGTTAAACATGAAGGCTACCGACCGTTGGTCAGTGAGGAGAGTGAATCTCCTGCCGGCCAGGTAATGCCTCCAGTGTCGCACCGCTTCAACGATTGCCTGGGCCTCATTTTCAACAGAGGAGTGTCGGATTTCGGAGGCATGGAGGGTGCAGGAAAAGTATGCCACGGGTCTGCCTGCCTGGTTTAGAGTGGCGGCAAGGGCGACATCTGAAGCGTCGCTTTCTACTTGGAAGGGCAGTGTCCCATCTACTGCGTGCATCCCGGCCTTGGCTATGTCTGAGCGAATACGAGCGAAGGCCTGTTGTGCCTCGGCCGTGAGGGAAAATTGTGTGGACTGTATCAGTGGGCGGGCCTTGTCCGCTTATTGTGGGACCCACTGGGCACAGTAGGAGAAGAACCCCAGACAGCGTTTGAGAGCCTTGGGGCAGTGGGGAAGGGGGAGCTCCATGAGGGGCGCTTTCGGTCGGGATCGGGCCCCAGGAGTCCGTTTTGGACTACGTAGCCGAGGATGGCTAAGCGGTTTGTGCTGAATACGCACTTCTCCTTGTTATAAGTGATTTTGAGGAGAGATGCGGTGTGGAGAAATTTAGCAAGGTTGGCGTCGTGGTCCTGCTGGTCGTGGCCGCAGATGGTGACATTGTCTAAGTACGGAAACGTGGCCCGCAGTCCATACCGGTCAACCATTCGGTCCATTTCTCGTTGAAATACCGAGACCCCGTTAGTGACGCCGAAGAGAACCCTAAGAAATTGATAGAGGCGACCGTCCGCCTCGAAGGCAGTGTATGGATGGTCCGATTTACGGATGGGGAGCTGGTGGTAGGCGGATTTCAGGTCAATTGTTGAGAAGACCCGGTACTGTGCAATCTGATTGACCATATCAGATATCCGAGGGAGGGGGTACGCGTCGAGCTGCCTGTACCGATTGATGGTCTGGCTGTAGTCCACGACCATCCTGTGTTTCTCCCCAGTTTTAACCACCACCACTTGGGCTCTCCAGGCACTGTTACTGGCCTCGATAATACCCTCCCGAAGCAGCCGCTGGACCTCGGACCTGATGAAGGTCTTGTCCTGGGTGCTGTGCCGTCTGCTCCTGGTGGCGACGGGCTTGCAATCTGCAGTCAGATTGGCAAAGAGGGAGGGAGGGTCAACCTTGAGGGTCGTGAGGCCGCAAGCAGTGAGTGGGGGTAGGGGCCCGTCGAATTTGAGGGTGAGGCTCTGGAGGTTACATTGGAAGTCCAGGCCCAGTAATAGTGTAGCACAGAGGTTGGGGAGAACGTACAGGCGGAAACCGCTGAATTCAACGCCCTGTACGGTGAGGTTGACCAGACAGAAGCCCCGGATCGGGACAGAGTGGGATCCAGAAGCCAGGGAGATCAGCTGGTTGGCGGGATGGATCGCGAGGGAGCAGCGCCTTACCGTGTCCGGATGGATGAAGCTATCGGTGCTCCCGGAGTCTAGGAGGCAGTAGGTCGCGTGGCCGTTGATGAGCACCGTCGTCGAAGCGGTCGCCAGGTTGTGAGGACGGGACTGGTCGAGCGTCTTGGAGGCTAGCAGCAGGCGATCGTCCGAGGAGTCCGACGAGGAGCGGCAGCAACCCGGGTCCCGCGGTCCAGTCCCGAGGGGAGGACAAAATGGCGGTGTCCAAAGTACCTGTGGGGGAGAAGGTGGCGGCGCCCATGCAGCGCACGTTGCGGGCGTGGGGCAAGATGGTGCGCATGTTGTGGGGGCGGGGCAAGATGGCGGCGCCCACTGGCTGCACGTGGACCTGGGGGGGAAGATGGCGGCGCCCATGGTGCGCACGTTGTGGTGGCAGTGCAAGATGGCGATGCCCATGGGGCGCACGTGGACCTGGGGGGAGAAGATGGCAGCGGCCACTGGTCACACGTGGCCCCGGGAGCAGAGGATGGTGGCGCCCATTGCGTGATCGGCTGAGGGAAGGGAGAGAGGTCGGGCGCGATAGCGGCAACTGCGCGGGCCTGACACACCGCTGCAAAATGGCCTTTCTTGCCACAGGATTTACAGGTCGTGGCGCGGGCCAGGCAGCGTTGGCAGGGGTGCTTCTGTTGGCCGCAGAAGTAGCAGCGTGGACCCCCAGAGTGCGGGGTATGGTGAGCAGCGCAGGCATATTGCGCTGAAGCGGCCCCAGTCGAGGGGGGTCGGTTGCGGGGTCCATGAGTGGTAGGACGGGTGGGCCACACGGCGAGTGGGGGAGGACTATACATTACGAGAAGCGACCGTCATGGAGAACACTAAAGTCTTTGTCGTCATTAGGTCGAACGCAGCCCCTTCTAGCAGTCGTTGCCGGAAGGGATCCGATGCAATCCCCGTCACAAATGCATCACGCATGAGGAGATTGGAATGTTCCGTGGCCATGACGGCCTGACAGTCACAGTCCCGTACTAGAGAGATAAGGGCCCGCCAGAAGTCTTCAATTGACTGACCAGGTAGTTGTACGCGAGTGGCGAGTACATGAATGAAAAATGAAAATGAAAATGGCTTATTGTCACGAGTAGGCTTCAATGAAGTTACTGTGAAAAGCGCCTAGTCGCCACATTCCGGAGCCTGTCCGGGGAGGCTGGTACGAGAAGCGAACCGTGCTGCTGGCCTGCTTGGTCTGCTTTAAAAGCCAGCGCTTTAGCCCAGTGAGCTAAACATGCCTTGCAAACAGAGTGTTCGTCTTCTGGACGTAATTTTCTTTGAGAAGTCCCATGGCTCGTGCGTAATTCGGCGCGTCCTGTATCAGCGGGAACACGCTGGAGCTCAACCTTGAGTAGAGGAGTTGAATTTTCTGAGCTTCCGTCGGTGCAGGGTCCGCTGAGGTGATATAGGCCTCGAAGCAAGCCAGCCAGTGATTAAAGTCTTTTCTGGCATTTGGCGATTGCAGATCCAGCTGCAAGCGATCTGGTTTTATCCTGATGTCCATGATGCGGAAAATCTCACTGTGATAAATTGATGCGCTATCAATTGCACTTAAAGACTCGAATCGGTACGAGAGGCTTTATTACAGTGAGATGTTTATCCTTCGACTGCAGCTGGTAGAATGGCAGCTCAGGAGATCTCATACCTATTTATACGACACCCTGTGGGCGGAGCTAGCCGGCAGGGGCTACCGACGAACCTGTAATTCAGGTACTGCTGTACATCCCCTAATACAGACACACACACAATTACACAGTGGTGGATCATCACAGCTATCAAAGCTCCCTCCCACTCCATCAGCTCCTTATAGATCTCGGATACCTTTTGAAGGAACTTTGATTGTGAAGTAGAGCTTCAATTCAAGGTTTCCGGTTGTTCTTGTACATTACTGAAACTCAGTAGAAATTCAAGTTAAAAACTTGTCAGGTGCAAATAAGAATTGTTTTATTTTGGAGTTCATTAGTTACAACTTGAAAATCATTTAAAAGGTAGTTTGTAGACAATTTGATTTTCTTCAAAGAATCACAGGAATTATCTTCTGAGACAATTGCCCGAACACAACTTTAAAAGTCAAAGTCTGAAGTAAAAGTCTGAAAATGAAATATGAATACAGAACTCTTTTCTAATTCTCTTCCTTTACTTCCTTTCTCTCCTCTCTTCTTCTCTACTCTTTTTCCACTCCTCTGTCTCTCTGTCTCTCCATCTCTCTATCTCTCTATCTCTCAACAAAATGGTGGCCAAATCGTCCATGGATATACTATTTCATATCTGTCTTAAGCGATCCGATCACACCCCAATATAATCCTAATTGGTTTGGGTTAGGCTCAAACCCATTTGATTTGATAGCAAGCTGTCCATCTATTAATAACAAGGCAACACAGTCTAAAATGTTTCAGCTCGCATAATCATGGAATGTAATTTACCCTAATCTCAAATGGCGTGAGAATCATGCAATGCTTTGTTCTTATTCCTCGTTGCCATGGATTCAACCCTTGTCCTTGGAAAAATGTAATGATCTTATCAGACTTCTGTGTTTTGCAAACTCATGACTGAGTTTGGAAATTATATGTTTCTTTCATTTTAAATCTGGGAATTAATATTTATGCTTTAAGCAGCTTTTTACCTATATTAAGTGTATTTAAAATACCTGGCTTCTACAGCCGCCCCTTTGATAAATCGAAAGATCAAGTGAGATATATCAGAATAAGATAAAAGATATCATTAAAGCGATAGGATAAGTAAAAGCGCAAAGAATAAATCATTCATATTGTCATTGCAGATTTAAACAATAGAATGGAAACTTAGCATTGCAACAAGTATTTCAACAATAATCATTAAAATTCTTAAAGAATCATTATTACAGAATAACAATTAATAAATTAGTAAAATTTGATGCTATAGATTCATTATTAATAGATTATACAAATAATTGATTGATAATATTACGGTTAACATTTCAACAAAAGCATTTCACCTCAAATTCATCAATTGGGGGTGCAGTAGGGTTAGTGTGAATCATTCTGACTGTTGGTCACCTGCGCTTAGCGAATAGTTCTTTGATGCACGTAGCACATTGGTATGTTATATAAATGATGAATCCAGCTGCACAGGAGAATAGGATTATTCTCATTATGGACATTCCAGTGTGTCCAAACCACCCACAAATTCTATCCCAGAGAGAGAGAACTTGGGATGGATCAAGTTTTTTTGATTTCTTTTTGGATATGTAATACCAAATCTTTAACTTCTTCAGAGTTATCGGGAATGAAAGTGCAACATTCTGCACCAATCAGGGTGCACGTGCCACCTTTTTCGACTAGCACATAGTCAGTAACTTCATTGAAGCCTACTCGTGACAATAAACGATTTTCATTTCATTTCATTTCAAGTGCCATTCGATTTTGCAATACCACAGTTCGAATTGTTCGCATTTCGGCAGAGATTTTATCTAGGGCAGTGGATAGCCTGCAGATTTCCATAAATTAATAGATTTTTGGATGTCAACCTGGTACCTCCCATTTTCACATGTATATGCTCCAGAACGGGTCACCACAGAGCGAGGGACGCTTTGATAGATGTACCATTCTGCTGTTTCTGAAGCATTGAAGGGAATAGTTAGAAAGGGAATACCCTCCCCTGAGTTAGTAGGGGTTGCAATGCATACCCAACAATTAGAAATGTTAAAGTTTTCAGCATATATCTTAGATGTGTAAAGGAATGTGTTCTTATTCATTTCTGATACAACATTCACAAAGTCAATCAAATAACTGAAAATTAAAATTGCGGCAAACATTTTACTTGTACGCGCGCTTCACGTGCGATGCGTGAATCCAACTTTTCTTTCCTTTTAACTTAACAGCGGATTGGGTGGTGAGAAGGATTACGAAAGGACCTTCCCACTTCCATCCCAAAGGTTCCTTTTGCAGCTTTTTGACGTACACTTCTTCACCGGGCACCAGGTCGTGTCCACCCTCCGGAGGATCCCCCCACGCAGCTAACACCTGTTGAGAAGCAGAGCTAACAGCATTTGTTAGATTTTGGCAGTAAGACAGCAAAGCATCACTCATTAAATGACAGTCTGCTTTCCTCAAGTCAATAGTTCCTGGCAGAGACATTGGTCTGCCTGTGATGATTTCAAAAAGGCTCAGGCCTGTTGTTCTGTTTGGTGTTGCTCTAATACTGCATAATACTATTGGCAAAGCTTGGACCCAATTCATGCCTTCCTGGCTGTATTTAGACAGTCTTTCTTTCAAAGTTCGATTCATACGTTCCACTTGTCCTGATGATTGTGGATGATAAGGACAGTGTAAATTCCAGTTAATGTTTAGTAGTTTACAGACTTCCCTACAAACAGCTCCTGTAAAGTGGGTTCCATTGTCTGAGTCAATGCTAGCTGGTACTCCCCATCTGGGAATAAAGTCTTTGCATAGCACTTTGGCTGTATGGGCAGCTGTCCCTCTTCTAGCTGGAGTAGCTTCCACCCATCTGGAGAATTTACCCACTATTACAAGGGCGTCATTGTACTGTTGACATTTAGGAAGAGTGATGTAATCTACTTGTAAGTCCTGGAATGGACCTGCGGGAGCAGGAGCTCTTAATTGAGGCATTGATGTTATAGGACCCAAGTTATTCTTTTGACAGGTTACACATCGGTTTGCTATGTGTCCCCATGAATGAATTTGTTGAGCTAAGAAGGGCATTAGTGATTGCGGTGCGACTGGTTTACAAGTTTGAACTTCTCTCCAAATTTCATCATCATATGGTTGAATACCTGATTCTAACCATTTCCATTTTTTTTCCTTTGTACAATCACTCTGCATTTCACGTAAATCATGTAATAAGGTGGTTACTCCCAATTTGTAAATGTGACTGGATTCCTGATGCCAATGAGAGGCACAAAGGGAGGCAGCTTCCCTTGCTGCTTGGTCCGCAAGAGCATTTCCTCTTGCTTCCATAGTGTCCTCATGAGTATGGGCTTTACATTTTAGAACTGATACTTCTTTGGGCAAGGTCATAGCTTCTAGAAGATCTCGTACTTCCTTTCCATTTCGGATAGGTGTCACTGCTGTTTTGAGAAATCCTCTCTTCCTCCAGAGTTGGCCAAAATCATTTGCTACTCCAAAACCATATCTGGAGTCAGTATAGATGTTAGCAGTTTTATCTCTTGCCACATGACATGCTTCTGTAAGTGCCTTTAATTCGGCCTGCTGAGCTGATGTAGCTGGGGGCAAACTTCCTTCAGCTAATACTTCGTATGGGCTTGTGACTGCCCACCCAGCTTTTCTGATGCCCTTGTCAATAAAAGAGGAACCATCTGTGAATAGGATTAAATCTGGATTCTGTAGTGGCTCTTCTTCTACTAGGCGTACTTCTTCCATTTCCTCTATTGTTTTCACACAGTCATGCACTTCTCTCTCTCCCTCCCCTTGCTCCTCGGGAAGCGGGAGCAAGGATGATGGGTTTACAGGACTGTCTTTGTGAAAATATAGGTTGGGAGCTTCCAAAACTGCTGTCCATCTAGCTGATGTCACTTGTGACACTCTGTTCATGGATAGTAGAGAATGGACTGAATGTGGACATTTAATGATTAACTTTTGGTCTAGAACAAGTCCAGATGTAATCATTACAGCTCGACATGTAGCTTCCATGGCTCGTAAGCAACTGCCAAATGCTAGTGCCACATTGTCAAGTTTCAGGGAATAGTACCCAACTGGTCTTAACTGATCACCATGTTCTTGAGCTAGTACTGCAGTCATGTAACCATCTCTTTCATGAACAAACATGGTAAAAGGTTTTCCGTTGTTTGGAATACCTAAGGCTGGCGCTGAACACAGGACCTTTTTCAAATTCAGAAATGATTGTTTTTGTTCAGAATTGAGTTTAACTCGATCTTTTGATTTTCTGTTTCCTTTTAAAAGATCATTCAATTGCTGGCATAATTGAGTATAAGAATCAATCCAATTTCTGTTAAAATTACAGAGTCCCAAGAAATATCTGACTTCCTGTACAGTTGAAGGTTCTTTAGCTGCTTTGATGGCAGCTGTTCTGTTCTGAGTAAGTTCCCTTTTGCCTTTGGAAATTTTCTGTCCCAAGTAAACAACTTCTTCCTGGGTAATTTGTGCTTTGGCAAAGCTAGCTTTGTGACCATTAGTACTGAGGTGGTTCAAGACCACCCGTAAGTCATTTTCATGGTCATCTTTGTTGATGGAGGGCAGCACGGTGGCCTAGTGGTTAGCACAACCGCCTCACAGCGCTGAGGTCCCAGGTTCGATCCCGGCTCTGGGTCACTGTCCGTGTGGAGTTTGCACATTCTCCCCGTGTCTGCGTGGGTTTCGCCCCCACAACCCAAAAATGTGCAGAGTAGGTGGATTGGCCATGCTAAATTGCCCCTTAATTGGAAAAAATAATTGGGTAATCTAAATTAATAAAAAAAAAAATCTTTGTTGATGGAGGCTAACAGAACATCATCTACATACTGAAGGCAGATCAGGCAGTTGCCTGATGTGATTCTGCAGAGCCATATGGTAAACAGTTGGGCTATTGTGAAAACCTTGCGGTAGTCTAGTCCATGTGTACTGTTGTTGATTGACTGTAAAGGCAAACCATGGTTGTACTTGTTTAGCTAATGGTACTGACCAGAAGCCATTTGCCATATCAATGACTGAAAACCATTGAAGGTCAGGAGTTAAAGAGTTAAAAATTGTAGACGGATCTGCCACTAAAGGAGCTTTTCTGACAATGAATTGATTTGCCTTTCTGTAGTCAATAGTAAGGCGCCATGTACCATTAGCCTTTTTCACAGGCCATACAGGGCTGTTTGATGAACTGTGAATATGCACTAAAATATCCCTTTCTTCAAGTTGTTTTATTATAGGTAGAATACCTTGAATTGACGTTTTGCTAATGGGGTATTGTTTGGTACAAGGTGGAGCTGATCCCATGAAAGTAACTGGGTCCATTTTCAAAAGACCACAATCATTTTTGTTAATTGCCCAAATTGGATGATGTTGTATTTCATCTTTTTTTATGTGTCTAATGGACCAGGTAATTTTCCCATTATTGAAAATCAGTGAAGAATTTAGTTGTGATAAGATGTCCATACCTAGAAGTCCTTGTGTTACCAGACCTACCCATATTGACGCTATCAGTTGATGTGGTCCAAATTCTCAGAGCAGTGGTTTAGTCTTCCGAAGAGGGACAGAGTGTCCTCCTGCAGCAAAAGCTCCAATTTTCTCTGAAGTTAGGGGAAAGAAAGCAGCATTCTGTTCAGTAACACAGGTAAGTTCAGCTCCAGTACCAAATAGAAAATCGATATAGATACCTTCCACTCTGGGGGAAGGGCAATTATGATGCCATTAGACATGACTTAGGATGTGTTGGTCGGAGAAGTAGGCTGCAAGGGTTGGGCACACTGGATATGTGGAGCTTGTTCAAGGAACAGCTATTGCATGTTCTTGATAAGTACGTACCAGTCAGGCAGGGAGGAAGGGGTCGAGCGAGGGAACCGTGGTTTACCAAAGAAGTGGAATCTCTTGTTAAGAGGAAGAAGGAGGCCTATGTGAAGATGAGGCATGAAGTTTCAGTTGGGGCGCTTGATAGTTACAAGGAAGCGAGGAAGGATCTAAAGAGAGAGCTGAGACGAGCAAGGAGGGGACATGAGAAGTCTTTGGCAGGTAGGATCAAGGAAAACCCAAAAGCTTTCTATATGTATGTCAGGAATAAAAGAATGACTAGGGTAAGAGTAGGGCCAGTCAAGGACAGTGGTGGGAAGTTGTGTGTGGAGGCTGAGGAGATAAGCGAGATACTAAATGAATACTTTTCGTCAGTATTCACTCAAGAAAAAGATAATATTGTGGAGGAGAATGCTGAGACCCAGGCTATTAGAATAGATGGCATTGAGGTGCGTAGGGAAGAAGTGTTGGCAATTCTGGTCAAGGTGAAAATAGATAAGTCCCCGGGGCCGGATGGGATTTATCCTAGGATTCTCTGGGAAGCCAGGGAAGAGATTGCTGAGCCTTTGGCTTTGATTTTTAGGTCATCATTGGCTACAGGAATAGTGCCAGAGGACTGGAGGATAGCAAATGTGGTCCCTTTGTTCAAGAAGGGGAGTAGAGATAACCCCGGTAACTATAGGCCGGTGAGCCTAACGTCTGTGGTGGGTAAGGTCTTGGAGAGGATTATAAAAGATACGATTTATAATCATCTAGATAGGAATAATATGATTAGGGATAGTCAGCATGGTTTTGTGAAGGGTAGGTCATGCCTCACAAACCTTATCGAGTTCTTTGAGAAGGTGACTGAACAGGTAGACGAGGGTAGAGCAGTTGATGTGGTGTATATGGATTTCAGTAAAGCGTTTGATAAGGTTCCCCGGTGGTCGGCTATTGCAGAAAATACGGAGGCTGGGGATTGAGGGTGATTTAGAGATGTGGATCAGAAATTGGCTAGTTGAAAGAAGACAGAGAGTGGTAGTTGATGGGAAATGTTCAGAATGGAGTTCAGTTACGAGTGGCGTACCACAAGGATCTGTTCTGGGGCCGTTGCTGTTTGTCATTTTTATAAATGACCTAGAGGAGGGCGCAGAAGGATGGGTGAGTAAATTTGCAGACGACACTAAAGTCGGTGGAGTTGTAGACAGTGCGGAAGGATGTTGCAGGTTACAGAGGGACATAGATAAGCTGCAGAGCTGGGCTGAGAGGTGGCAAATGGAGTTTAATGTGGAGAAGTGTGAGGTGATTCACTTTGGAAAGAATAACAGGTATGCGGATAATTTGGCTAATGGTAAAATTCTTGGCAGTGTGGATGAGCAGAGGGATCTCGGTGTCCATGTACATAGATCCCTGAAAGTTGCCACCCAGGTTGATAGAGTTGTGAAGAAGGCCTATGGTGTGTTGGCCTTTATTAGTAGAGGGATTGAGTTCCGGAGCCATGAGGTCATGTTGCAGTTGTACAAAACTCTAGTACGGCTGCATTTGGAGTATTGCGTACAGTTCTGGTCGCCTCATTATAGGAAGGACGTGGAAGGTTTGGAATGGGTGCATACCTAGAATACCTTGAATTGACGTTTTGCTAATGGGGTATTGTTTGGTACAAGGTTGAGCTGATCCCATGAAAGTAACTGGTTCCATTTTCAAAAGACCACAATCATTTTTGTCAATTGCCCAAATTGGATGATGTTGTATTTCATCTTTTTTATGTGTCTAATGGACCAGGTAATTTTCCCATTATTGAAAATCAGTGAAGAATTTAGTTGTGATAAGATGTCCATACCTAGAAGTGCTTGTGTTACCAGACCTACCCATATTGACGCTATCAGTTGATGTGGTCCAAATTCTAAGAGCAGTGGTTTAGTCTTCTGAAGAGGGACAGAGTCTCCTCCTGCAGCAAAAGCTTCAATTTTCTCTGAGGTTAGGGGAAAGAAAGCAGCATTCTGTTCAGTAACACAGGTAAGTTCAGCTCCAGTATCAAATAGAAAATCGATATAAATACCTTCCACTCTTAATGAAATATATTATCCATCATTTTCTGCTGCAAAAGTGCATGTAAAGAGAAATGGAGAGAATCATCAAGAGTGGGGTCTAGTAGTTTTTTGAATTATCATGCAGAGAACGTCTTTGAGCTGGAGGACTGCTGTTTAACATTTCATTCATAGCATTGTTATCATCGTGTAGAATCGTACGTGGGTACGGTTCGTCCCCATGTGGGTAAGATTTCTCCCTACATGGGTAAGATTCCTCCCCACGTGGGTAAGGTTCCTCCCTACATGGGTAAGACTCCCTCCCACGTGGGTAAGGTTCCTCCCCACAGGGATAAGGTTCCTCCCTACATGGATAAGGTTCCTCCCTACATGGAAATGGCTGGGAGGTTTTAGAATCCCTGTACGTAAATCTGGGTCTGTCTTGTTGGAACGTTACCCTAGGTGCATCTTGTTTGTGCGCATTACGTGGTTGACCACGAGGTGGAAATGTATTGTAGTGAAAATTGTCTACCTCATTATCATCTCTCGAATCCATCTGTGGTTTAAGATAGCATTTTGCCATCCAGTGTCCTACTTTACCGCAGTAAAGACATTCTGGTATTTTTTCCTTACGTGATTTTAATGGAGCCAGGGTACATGTTTGCCCTGAATATTGTGGTGGTGTTTTAGTCACTGCTGATGAGCTAGTCTGATTGCGTGAACCGCGATCTATCTGAATGCACCGGTCAACTATGTCTCGGTATGTGCCAATTTTGGCCCAAGATGGTTAAACCAAATTCAAGGCATCAGAAACTTCAGGTTTAACACCGGCCAGAAAAGCCGTTTTTAATGGATTTAAATCGCTTGCATCCCACGTGTCAGTTTCCTCTGCGAGTGTCATTCCCGAAGATTCCATCCAAGTCTGTAAAAATCTTTCCTCAAAATCCTGAATATCTTCACTACTTTTTTGAATGCAAGATGTGATCTTAGACCAATCGGTCCTCGGGGGGCGAAATGTTAATAGCCAATCCCTGATTGCTTGCCAACCAGCGTCTAAATTTTGCAAATCGTCTCCAAGGGCAAATTCCACCTCAGTTCTAAGGGTTGAAATTATACGAGTACCGAGCATGATAGTCAGAACTTGTACCCCATCAAATGGGTGGAGACTATAAATGGATTTTAATCTGTTAATTCCATTCCATGTGGACATACCACCCTTTTTAGGATGTGGGAGATTTTTGGACCATTCGTCAATTTTTGCAGGCTCTGCTGGTTCATGAGTCCATTGATGATCAAATATGTTTCTAGAGATAGTTTCACCTTCTTCCTCTATTTTTTTGCTTCCAACCCTAACCCGTTTGCGTTTTAAAGGGGCTAGTTGAATTAATTTAGTATTACGCTTTGTAGGAACACTGGGCGCGATTCTCCGGACTCACGACGGTTCGGAGAATAGCGGGGGTCGTAAATTTTTACGGCGACGCTGTTCCGACGCCCTCCCGCTATTCTCCGAACCCCGCAAAATCTCGGAGTCGCCATTCCCGACAAACGCATCCTTCACGCCCCCGACACGACCAGATTCGCCACTAATAGCCCCCCCCCCCGCTATTCACCGTCCCGGATGGGCCGAAGTCCCGACGTCATCGCGCCCTGTTTGCACGGCGTGAAACACACCTGATATTTAAGTTCGTCAACCAGCCGTGTTGGCTGACGACAGCTTGGAGGAGGTGAGCGCACCGCTCAGTGCACTGCTCAGCGCACCGCTCAGCGCACCGCTCAGCGCACCGCTCAGCGCACCGCTCAGCGCACCGCTCGAGTCTGGCCACAACGGAGAAGGCATCCCTGAGAACGGGAGGGGGGGTCCAGAGCGGGGGCAGAGGGGGTGACGGGGGGGCAGTGGGGGAGACGGAGGGGGCAGTGGGGGAGACGGAGGGGGCAGTGGGGGAGACGGAGGGGGCAGTGGGGGAGGCGGAGGGGGGAGTGGGGGAGACGGAGGGGGGAGTGGGGAGACGGAGGGGGGAGTGGGGGGGAGTGGGGGAGACGGGGGGAGTGGGGGAGATGGGGGGACGGGGGGGAGTGGGGGAGTGGGGGAGACGGGGGGGAGTGGGGGAGACGGGGGGGACGGGGGGAGTGGGGGAGACGGGGGAGGAGTGGGGGAGACGGGGGGGACGGGGGGAGTGGGGGAGTGGGGGAGACGGGGGGGCAGTGGGGGAGACGGGGGGGGAGTGGGAGTGGGGGGGGGGGTTAGGTAGCGAGTGAGCCGTCCAACCCCGTAACAAAATGTCTGCCACCATGCCATGGCGTGCCGGTCACGAGGACACGGCCGCTGGTTCCCCTGTGGCTTCCGGACACAGGCCACTGACGCACCCGTGAGGAGGACATAGTTTACTGGCCGTTGGATGCAGAAAGTGATCAGGGGTTAGGCTGCCCGCGTGTCAGCAGCGCGACCAGGCCACCGGGACACACAGGTATCCCGTGGCTGGCGGCTGCCGAGGTGTCGACTAACCTCCGTCTAACATGTCCCGTATCTCTGCCCCCCACCACCCTTCTGTAGGTTAGCACGATGCATGGGAACAGAACGGCTATGTTCTGCGCAGTGGTTGGGGCCGCTGCACTGCATTTGGAGATGCAGCAGCATCCGCACCCACAACCCACAGTGGATGCAGGGCCAGCTGCAGCAGCAGAGGGAAGGGCCGAGGAGTTGCCAGTCATCGAGCAGCATGGGGGGGAGGAGGAGGAGGAGGGGGAGGAGGAGAGAGTGAGGGTGCAGCCACGGCACCAGAGGCGACGACCAAAGCCGAGGGTGTACCGTGTCCGGGTCTCTTTCCTAACAATGACGGACATCGTCTGAATGAGGAGACTCCGGCTGAGTAGGCAGACGGTGATACATATCTGCCAACTCCTGTCGCACCTCGCCCCACGTGGAACGGGGGGAGGACACGCGATCCCGGTTGCCATCAAGGTGACGGTCGCTCTTAACTTCTATGCTACCGGCTCCTTCCAGTCTCCGAGCGGCGACGTCTCCGGGATCTCCCAGTCATCGGTCCACAGGTGTATCCGGGATGTGACCGACGCCCTCTATGCCATCGTGGACCGCTACATCACCTTTCCCGAGGACCAAGCAAGTCAAGACTCACGAGCTCGTGGATTTACCAGCGTGGCCGGGATACCGAGGGTGCAGGGGGTAATCGATTGTGTTCACGTCCCCATGCGCCCGCCTGCAGGGGACAGGGATGTGTTCACAAACAGAAGGGGGACATACTCCATGAATATCCAGGTGGTATGCGACCCCCACATGAGGATCATGAACGTCTCTGCAAGGTTCCCAGGGAGTGTGCATGACTCCTACATACTGGAGCAGTCGTTCATCCCTGCGATGTTTATGGGGAGCCCCCCCCCGGCTGAGGGGCTGGTTGCTAGGCGACAGGGGTTATCCGCTGAGGTCTTGGCTGATGACGCCTATACGGAGGCCTCAGACCAATGCGGAAACACGATACAACAAAGCCCATGCAGCAACCAGGGGTGTGGTGGAGCGCTGCCTTGGCCTCCTGAAGATGAGATTCAGGTGCCTGGACCGCTCCGGAGGGCCCCTGCAGTACCAGGCCGAAAGGGTCGCTCGCATTGTAGTGGTCTGCTGCGCGCTGCACAACATCGCGATGCAGAGGGGAGATGACCTGCTGCAGGAGGCGGAGGGAGAAGCCAGTGGCAGTGGTGCCAGCACAGAGGAGGAGGAGGAGGAGGAGGAGGAGAGGGAGGAGGAGGAGGCTGCTGGAGTGGCGGGCGCAGCACGCAGACACGACCCAGGTGCTGGTGATGTCCAGGAGGCGGCACGACAGACCCGGCGGGCACGCGACGCCTTGGTGGCAGCACGGTTCACGCATCGCATGTGACGTCCCCGCTGAACACCAAACCACCACCTGCATCGCTAATCGTGCAGAGGGTCAACACACAACTTCCACCACCACAACCCCCCCACCCCCTCTCAGTGTACCCTGCTCCACTTCGACATCACCCTTACCACTGGGTCCAGACGGTATGGCACAACATTGATGGCTGTGTCAGCGGGTGTGATCAGTGCCATGTGGAATGATGACAGCCCGCTCTGCGATGAGCTGTGAGCTCAGAATCGTTAGAGAGAGTCTGACCCATGGCAATTGCTGAACCATCCACCTTGGTGGCCGCTGAGATCGTCACTGACACTCCATCACGTGCCTGCGTGGGCTAGCTGTGGGAGGGGTTGGGGGGGGGGGGGGGGGGGAGGGGCAGGGACTGCACACCCGGCACCGAAGTTTCACCGCTCGTCAACCCCAGCGACACTCAGTCACCATCACAAATCCTGTGGCTGTGGAACAATCACACGGTATTACAAGTAAGGTGGAACAGTGCGTTTAATGTTAACAATTATTTACAGGTGCCCTAGCCCCTACAACTAAACTGTGCCCTTCACCCGTGCCAACTTACTCAGTGTCTATCTTAGTTGCCTTACGGGCCCTACCACTACGTCTAAGTGACTCCCCAGATGATACAGCAGGAGTGGAGGAGGATTGCTGCGAATCGCCCCCCTCGACTCGTTTCTCCTTGGCCAAGCGTTTCCTGGGGCGACCCGGCCTTGATGGGCCAGGCTGCTCTGCGGGCGTCTCGGGTGACATTGTGCAACCCTGCTCTGCCTGCTGCCCACCCGATTCACCAGGGATGGGACGGGGGGAGGCCGAGAATTCCGGGACGTCCCGTGATGGACTTAATGGGACAGGCCCCGAAACCTCCTCCTCCCTCGGGGAGCCCGGTGGCCCCCTGGCCTCACTTTGGGACAGAGGTGCGAGCGGGGAGGTGCCCCATTGCGCCACTGACATCTGGCGCTGCCAGGGAGTTCAGGGAGTTAGACATTCCCGCCAGGGACTGTGCAATCTCAACCTGTGAGTGCACGACGCCATCCAGCACATGTGTCAGGCGGTTGATGCTCTCGGCGACTGACTGCTGCGACTGGCCAATGACCTGGTGAGACTGTGCCTCTGGCACATTGCTGCCTGTGAGAGGGCAACCCTGTCCAGGGCCGAGGATGACGCGTGCATATTAACCCCAATGCCTTGCATCACCTGACCCATTGCCTCCACCGCAGATGCCACCCGTGCGGTGTCGGACTGGGTCTCTGCCATGAGCGGCACCACTCCCTGCTCGTGGACGCGGTTCGACTCCTCTAACAGCGTCTGCAGAGTCTGGAAGGAAGCCCTCATCCCGTCGTTGTTTCCCTGGGTTTCTTGAGGCATCGGCTGTGCGGGTGGGTTGAGAAACTCCAGGAACTCCGAAAACGTCTGGGAGCCAGCTGCATCCTGGGCCTGGTCTGGCCTCCGCGAGTCCGGGCCCTCGGTTGCTCCGACCTCCACCTGCTGTACCTGCTCAGCTGTGATGTGCAAACCAGACTGTGTCCCAGGAGACTCATCACTAAATAGGCCCGCCGGGGTGAGTGTCTCTGGGATGATGGATGTTGTGGGGGATAGCAGTGCCGCAAGCCCGATGTTTTCTCAATTTAGCCTCTCCTCAATGGTGTGGGGCCGCTCAGAGTCCGGAGGGTTATCCCAGGCCATTTCCGGGGGTTGTGTTCTCGCCACCCTCTGGGCGTCCTGATCCGCAGATTGGGTTGGGGAGGATGGGGCTCCCCGCTGATCGGGCACCCTGTGTCGTGCGGCTCCGGGTGAGGTGGCGGCAGATGCCTGTGTCCATCTGCAGCCAGACGGCCCTGGTCATTCGGCATCACGTCCTAGGGAAGAGAATGAGACGGGTTATTTAGATTTGCTCGGCAGGCCGCTGGACGGTCCCAGTGGGCAGCGTGTGAAGGGACAGAGGATGGGGGAGGTATCCCAGTGGGCAGGGTGTGTGAAGGGACAGAGGATGGGGGAGGTATCCCAGTGGGCAGGGTGTGTGAAGGGACAGAGGATGGGGGAGGTATCCCAGTGGGCAGGGTGTGTGAAGGGTAGGAGGATGGGGGAGGTGTCCAAGTGGGCAGGGTGTGTGAAGGGACAGAGGATGGGGGAGGTATCCCAGTGGGCAGGGTGTGTGAAGGGACAGAGGATGGGGGAGGGGTGGGTGTTTGTCAAGGAGGGTTGTCTCACTTGCTGCAGATCCGCCAACCTCGCATAGCGCGACATCCCGGGTGGCAGACCCCCCAACAAGGTCCAGTGCCCTCTGCTCAAAGGTGGTGAGGGGGTGCAGGTTGGGCGAACCCCCTCCAGTCTTGTGCCGCTCACGGTTGTTGTGAGCGGACTTGGCCTGTTGGGGGAGGGTACATAGGTAGATCATTACAATACGGCAGGTATCAGCAGTCCGTTCAGATACTGGCACAGTTTGGGGGTCAAGTTGTCATAAGACGATTGCATCTCTCCACGGGGCCAGAGCGCTGGGTCTGTGACAACTTTGTGAACCATCCTCAAATTACTCTGGCACAATCCCCCTCCACCCCCCGTGCCGGGGGGGAGGTGGGTGATTAGGTAAAGGGGGGGGGGGGGAGGGATGGTTGTGACCAGGGGGCACCTTCTTGGCACTTACCCTGGCAGCCCTGGTGAGGTCGTGTAGCTTTTTCCGGCACTGCTCTGCAGAGCGAGGGTTCTGCCCCACAGCACTGACGGCAGCGGCCACCTCACGCCAGGCCTGGCGTACCGCGCTGGCAGGTTGGCGATGCCCTCTCCGCGGGCGGAGGATGCCCCTCCTCTGCTCGACAGCATCGAGCAGAGTCTCGACATCGGCCTCCACAAAACGAGGTGCAGCTCTCCTGGACTCCGACATCATGGCCGACAGATTCTGTGCTCGCCCGCGCCTTTTTACGGCGTCGGG
Source organism: Scyliorhinus canicula (assembly GCF_902713615.1). Classification (NCBI taxonomy): domain Eukaryota; kingdom Metazoa; phylum Chordata; class Chondrichthyes; order Carcharhiniformes; family Scyliorhinidae; genus Scyliorhinus; species Scyliorhinus canicula. The sequence goes on along the minus strand of NC_052146.1, from coordinate 102,720,440 downwards.
CGGCGTCACGTGGGCGTGATCGTGTCGTCGCCGCGTTCCGTCATCATCGCGCACGTGATTGACGCGGCCGCGTTACTAGCCCATTTCCCGGAAGTGAATACGTCGGGAAATGGACCCTTCCCGACCGTCGTAAAACGCGCCCGTTTTTTACGACAGTTTCGCGATTTTTCGCGGGTGCGGAGAATCGCGCCCACTATCTTCGTCTGATTCATTTGGCAGAGGAATTAATTTATTTGTGACACTTGATCTCGGCTGTGCATTTGCCGATTGTGCCACTAGGTGGGGTGCTTGGGCTGCTTGTTGAGTTTGTGTTACTTCAGCTGCTGTTTGAATCTGAGCTGTGCTTTGCTTCAAACAGTCTTTTAGGATCTTGCAGCTTTCAGTGGCAGTGTTTAAATCTTTTTCTAAAACATATCTTTCTTCGATTAACTTGTAATTTTCAAATTCAATTCACTCAGTTTTTGATTGCAACTTTTGGTATTTTGACTCCACTTCAAAAATTTGAATTTGTAATTCTGCTATTTGAGAAGATAACTGCTGGAGTTTAGAAGTTTTGTTTTGCAATTCTGTTCCAATTTCATCATAATGTTCAAGTTTTGCTTTTGCATCTTGCAATTCTTTTTCTAAAACACATTTTTCTTCAATTAACTTGGAATTTTCAAATTCAGTTTGATCATTTTTTAATTGCAACTGTTGGTATTTTGACTCTATAAAAATTTGATTTTGGAACTCTATTTGAACAGATAACTGCTGGAGTTTAGAAGTTTTGTTTTGCAATTCTGTTCTAAAACACATCTTTTATCAATTCATAGAACATAGAACAGTACAGCACAGAACAGGCCCTTTGGCCCTCAATGTTGTGCCGAGCCATGATCACCCTACTCAAACCCACGTATCCACACTATACCCGTAACCCAACAACCCCCCCTTAACCTTACTTTTATTAGGACACTTCGGGCAATTTAGCATGGCCAATCCACCTAACCCGCACATCTTTTGCATCTCGCAATTCTTTTTCTAAAACACATCTTTCATCAATTCCTTCGATTAATTTGCAATTTTCATGTTCAATTTGCTCAGTTTTTAATTGCAACTGTTGGTATTTTAACTCCACTTCAGAAATTTGATTTTGTACTTCTGCTATTTGAACAGGCAACTGCTGGAGTTCAGAGATTTTGTTTTCCAAATCAGTTCTAATTTCATCGTCAGATTCAAGTTTTGCTTTTGCATCTTGCAATTCTTCAACAACTGCAATTAGTTGGTCTTTAGTGGTCCTATACTCATGATCAGTTTTATTTTTAGTAATTATCTCTTGCTGTCTGCGTAATTGTCCCATAATTGCCAAGGACCATTTAACACGTTCTGCACTGTGCAATCGTGTGCATTTTCCCCATGCTCTCTTGATATTATCAAAGGACCACTGTCCTCTGGGGATATTATACTTTGATTCAATTTTTCTTGAGGTTTCACATAGGTCAAATTGTTTACGAAAGAAAGACCCAAAATCCCCCAACAGATCTTCAACGGAAACATCTGGTATCCCAGATCCTCCTTTTATCATCGTAGGGAGTAATTTTCTGCCTTCTAAAGGGTCTAAATCTATACTTTCATCTGGATCAGCCATAAATTCAACCTTTCACTTAACTTTTTGTGTGTAGGCTGTGTTAGTTTCAACAACCGGCACCTGATTGATTTAACACAGTCTATAAAAATGTCCTTTTCAGGGGTCGAAGCACTGATTGATGCGGCTTTAAGACTTTTAATGGGTGAAAAAGATATTTCTTACCCCAGTCTAGCCGTGGATTCCGACTGTCTTCCGATCCGTTCCGATTATTCCCGAAGCTTCCGTCGTCGCCTGGTCCTCCTCCGATTTCTCACAAAGCTTTCCGAACCTCTCCGAAGGTCGTATCAGAACTCCTCCCCCGCTGCCGACTACGCCAAGTTGAAGGATCTTAGGATTGTGAAGTTTATTCAATTCAGGGTTACCGGTTGTTCTTGTACATTACTGAAACTCAGTAGAAATTCAAGTTAAAAACTTGTCAGGTGCAAATAAGAACTGTTTTATTTTGGAGTTCATTAGTTACAACTTGAAAATCATTTAAAAGGTAGTTTGTAGACAATTTGATTTTCTTCAAAGAATCACAGGAATTATCTTCTGAGACAATAGCCCGAACACAACTTTAAAAGTCAAAGTCTGAAGTAAAAGTCTGAAAATGAAATATGAATACAGAACTCTTTTCTAATTCTCTTCCTTTACTTCCTTTCTCTCCTCTCTTCTTCTCTACTCTTTCTCCACTCCTTTGTCTTTCTGTCTCTCCATCTCTCTATCTCTCTATCTCTCTACCTCTCCCTATCTCTCTACAAAATGGTGGCCAAATCGTCCATGGATATACTATTTCATATCTGTCTTAAGCGATCCGATCACACCCCAATATAATCCTAATTGGTTTGGGTTAGGCTCAAACATATTTGATTTGATAGCAAGCTGGCCATCTATTAATAACAAGGCAACACAGTCTAAAATGTTTCAGCTCGCATAATCATGGAATGTAATTTACCCTAATCTCAAATGGCGTAAGAATCATGCAATGCTTCGTTCTTATTCCTCGTTGCCATGGATTCAACCCTTGTCCTTGGAAAAATGTAATGTAATGTTCTTATCAGACTTCTGTGTTTTGCAAACTCATGACTGAGTTTGGAAATTATATGTTTCTTTCATTTTAAATCTGGGAATTAATATTTATGCTTCAAGCAGCTTTTTACCTATATTAAGTGTATTTAAAATACCTGGCTTCTACACCTTTCCCTCTCCTACTTCTGTTCTCAACACCAGCGTATCCTGCAGCCCCCAGTGAGGCAGGTGCGGGAACGTTGAAAACTGCCTCCGCACAAAATCCATCACTTGCAGACAACGGAACGCATTCCCACCTGGCAACTCAAACTCCTCCTCCAGCTCCTCCAAGCTTGGGACACCCTCATCAATAAAGTGATCCCCAAATCTCTCAATCCCTGCCCTCTGCCACCTCCAAACCACCCCCCCCCCCCCAGCGCCGCCCCCCCCCCCCCCCCAGAGCAAATTGGTGGTTATCACATATTGGTGCCCACACCGACGCCCCCTCTAACCCCATGTGCTGCCGTCACTGTCTCCACACCCTCAGGACTGCCACTACTACCGGACGTGTGGAGTACCGATTTGGCGAGAATGGCAGAGGTGTCGTTAACAATGCCCCAAACTCGTGCTCTACATGAGGCCGCCTCCGCCTACTTCCACACTGACCCCTCCCCCACTACACACTTCCTGACCATCTCATTATTCGCCGCCCAGTAGTAATTAATGCAATTCGGAAGAGCTAGCCCCTCCCCAACCCACAATTTGCTGTAAAACTCCCTAAACATCCCATTCACCCTCCACCGGGTCTAAGACCATATTCCCACCTGTATCCTTCACTTCCCAATCTCTCTCGCCGCCTCCTGCTTCCTCAACTGGTACGCTAATATCCTGCTCACTTTCTCCCCATACTCATATACCGCCTCTTTGAACTTTCTCAACTGCCCTACCGCCTTATCCGTGGATAACAGCCCGAATTCCAGTTGCAACCTCTGGCATTCCTTTAGCAGCCCTTCCTCCGGGGCCTCTGCACATCTCCTGTCCACTGGCAGGATTTCTTCTGCTAGCCTTTCTATCTCCACTCGATCTGCCTTCTCGCTGTGTGTCCGAATCAAAATAAACTCCCCTCTGGCCACTGCCTTCAGTGCCTCCCAAACCGTAACTGCCGAAACCTCCCCCGTGTCATTAATCTCTGCATATCCCCGTATGGCCTTCCTCACCCGCTCACACATCTCTTCCTCCGCTAACAGTCCCACATCCAGCCTCCATTGCGGGCGCTGGGCACCCCCTCTTTGCTCACTCGAAGGCCCACCCAATGCGGGGCATGGTCTGATATCACTATTGCCGAATAATCGATATCTATCACCCCTGCCAACAATGTCTTGTCAAACACAAAGAGATCTATTCGGAAGTACACCTTGTGCACATGGGACTAAAACAAAAATTCTTTCACCCTCGGCCTCCCAAATCTTCACAGATCCAGCCCCCTCATGTGCACCGTGAACCCCCGTATTAAAATCCACCCCTTAATCAGCTGACGAGAGTTCAGGTCAGGAATCCTCTCCAGTACCTGCCTCATAAATTCCACGTCATCCCAGTTCGGGGCACAGATGTTTACCAACCCCACCGGCTTGCCTTCCAGTTTCCTGCTTCCCATAACGTAACTTCCCCAGAACAGCCACTATATTTCCCAACGAGAACACCATCTCCTTATTGACCAAAATTGCCACCCTCTTCCCTTTTAAAGTCCAATCCAGAATGAAATCCTTGCCCGACCCATCCCTTCCTCAGCCTAACCTGGTCCCCAACTTCAGGTGAGTCTTCTTTAGCATGGCCACATCCGCCTTCAATCGCTTTAAGTGTGCGAACACACGTGCCCTCTTGACTGGCCCATTCAAACCTCGCACGTTTCACGTGACCAGCTTGGTCGGGTGACACCCTGCACCCGACACCCCCCACCCACCCCCCCCCCCCCCCCCCCACCGCCCCCCTGCCACGCCCCAAGCTGGTCACCAGCCTCCGACCTCTGTCCCGCATCTCCCCAGGCCAACCCTCGACAGCCACTGTCCCGCATTTCCCCAGGGCAACCACTGTCCCTCATCTCCCCAGGCCAGCCCTCGGGCAGCCACTGTCCTGCATCTCCCCAGGGCAGCCACTGTCCCACATCTCCCCAGGTCAGCCCTCGGGCAGCCACTGTCCCACATCTCCCCAGGCCAGCCACTGTCCCACATCTCCCCAGGACAGCCACTGTCCCACATCTCCCCAGGACAGCCCTCGGACAGCCACTGTCCCACATCTCCCCAGGGCAGCCCTCAGGCAGCCACTGTCCCTCATCTCCAGAGGCTAGCGCTCGGGCAGCCACTGTCACGCATCTCCCCAGGGCAGCCCGAGAGCAGCCACTGTCCCTCATCTCCCCAGGGCAGCCACTGTCCCACATCTCCCCAGGGCAGCCACTGTCCCTCATCTCCCCAGGGCAGCCACTGTCCCTCATCTCCCCAGGGCAGCCACTGTCCCTCATCTCCCCAGGGCAGCCACTGTCCCGCATCTCCCCAGGCCAGCCCTCGGACAGCCACTGTCCCGCCTCTCCCCAGGGCAGCCCCAGGGCAGCCACTGTCCCTCATCTCCCCAGGGCAGCCACTGTCCCACATCTCCCCAGGGCAGCCACTGTCCCACATCTCCCCAGAGCAGCCACTGTCCCACATCTCCCCAGGGCAGCCCTTGGACAGCCACTGTCCCACATCTCCCCAGGGCAGCCCACGGACAGCCACTGTCCCACATCTCCCCAGGGCAGCCACTGTCCCGCATCACCCCAGGGCAGCCACTGTCCCGCATTTCCCCAGGGCAGCCACTGTCCCACATCTCCCCAGGGCAGCCCTCAGGCAGCCACTGTCCCACATCTCCCCAGGACAGCCACTGTCCCACATCTCCCCAGGACAGCCACTGTCCCACATCTCCCCAGGACAGCCACTGTCCCACATCTCCCCAGGACAGCCCCGGGGCAGCCAATGTCCCTCATCTCCAGAGGCCAGCCCGCGGGCAGCCACTGTCCCGCATCTACCCAGGCCAGCCCTCGGGCAGCCACTGTCCCTCATCTCCCCAGGCCAGCCCTCGGGCAGCCACTGTCCCTCATCTGCCCAGGGCAGCCACTGTCCCTCATCTTCCCAGGCTATCCCACGGGCAGCCACTGACCCGCATTTCCCCAGGGCAGCCCTCGGGCAGCCACTGACCCGCATTTCCCCAGGGCAGCCCTCGGGCAGCCACTGTCCCTCATCTCCCCAGGGCAGCCACTGTCCTGCATCTCCACAGGGCAGCCACTGTCCTGCATCTCCACAGGGCAGCCACTGTCCCGCATCTCCCCAGGGCAGCCACTGTCCCGCATCTACCCAGGCCAGCCACTGTCCCGCAGCTCCCCAGGGCAACCACTGTCCTGCATCTCCCAAGGCCAGTCACTGTCCACATCTCCCCAGGGCAGCCCTCTCAGCCACTGTCCCACATCTCCCCAGGGCAGCCCTCGGGCAGCCACTGTCCCGCATCTCCCCAGGGCAGCCACTGTCCCGCATCTCCCCAGGGCAGCCACTGTCCCGCATCTCCCCAGGCCAGCCCTCGGGCAGCCACTGTCCCTTATCTCCCCAGGGCAGCCATTGACCCGCATCTCCCCAGAGCAGCCACTGTGCAGCATCTCCCCAGGGCAGCCCTCGGGTAGCCACTGTCCCGCATCTCCCCAGAGCAGCCCACGGACAGCCACTGTCCCACATCTCCCCAGGGCAGCCACTGTCCCGCATCTCCCCAGGCCAGCCCTCGGGCAGCCACTGTCCCTCATCTGCCCAGGCTATCCCACGGGCAGCCACTGACCCGCATTTCCCCAGGGCAGCCCTCGGGCAGCCACTGACCCGCATTTCCCCAGGGCAGCCCTCGGGCAGCCACTGTCCCTCATCTCCCCAGGGCAGCCACTGTCCTGCATCTCCACAGGGCAGCCACTGTCCTGCATCTCCCCAGGGCAGCCACTGTCCCGCATCTCCCCAGGCCAGCCACTGTCCCGCATCTCCCCAGGGCAACCACTGTCCTGCATCTCCCCAGGCCAGTCACTGTCCACATCTCCCCAGGGCAGCCCTCTCAGCCACTGTCCCACATCTCCCCAGGGCAGCGATCGGGCAGCCACTGTCCTGCATCTCACCAGGACAGCCACTGTCCCGCATCTCCCCAGGGCAGCCACTGTCCCGCATCTCCCCAGGGCAGCCACTGTCCCGCATCTCCCCAGGGCAGCCACTGTCCCGCATCTCCCCAGGCCAGCCCTCGGGCAGCCACTGTCCCGCATCTCCCCAGGGCAGCCACTGTCCTGCATCTCCCCTGGCCAGCCAATGTCCACATCTCCCCAGGGCAGCCCTCGGTCAGCCACTGTCCCGCATCTCCCCAGGGCAGCCACTGTCCCTCATCTCCCTGGGCCAGCCGTCGGGCAGCCACTGTCCCTTATCTCCCCAGGGCAGCCACTGTCCCTTATCTCCCCAGAGCAGCCACTGTGCAGCATCTCCCCAAGGCAGCCCTCGGGTAGCCACTGTCCCGCATCTCCCCAGGGCAGCCCTCGGGTAGCCACTGTCCCACATCTCCCCAGGGCAGCCCTCGGGTAGCCACTGTCCCACATCTCCCCAGGCCAGCCCACGGACAGCCACTGTCCCACATCTCCCCAGGGCAGCCCTCGGGTAGCCACTGTCCCACATCACCCCAGGGCATCCCTCGGGCAGCCACTGTCCCTCATCTCCCCAGGGCAGCCACTGTCCCGCATCACCCCAGGGCAGCCTCTCTCCCGCATCTCCCCAGGGCAGCCACTGTCCCTCATCTCCCCAGGACAGCCACTGTCCCACATCTCCCCAGGCCAGCCCTCGGGCAGCCATTGTCCCACATCTCCCCAGGTCAGCCCTCGGACGACCACAGTCCCACATCTCCCCAGGCCAGCCCTCGGGCAGCCACTGTCCCACATCTCCCCAGGACAGCCCTCGGACAGCCACGGTCCCGAATCCGCCCAGGTCAGCCATCGGGCAGCCACTGTCCGACATCCCCCCAGGCCGGCCCCCGGGAAGCCACAGTCCCTCATCTCCAGAGGCCAGCGCTCGGGCAGCCACGTCCTACATCTCCCCAGGGC